>NW_022165407.1:18012-56841 GCF_008728515.1 Papio anubis
ATTTCTTTTTTTAAAAATTTAAATTTTATTTTAATTGAAAAAATAATTGTATATATTTATAGGGTACAATGTGATGTTTTGTTATGTTTATATTGTTAAATGATTAAATAAAACTAATTAATAAATCTGTCACCTCAAAAAAAAAAATACATAAATAAATAAATAAATAAATAAATAAATAAATAAATCCTGGTCTGCGAGGCTTATCTCCTCTGAGTTGCCTTCCAGTGATTCCAAACCTTGAAAACCCATTTGGATAAACAAACAGCTAACCCTTTCTGTACTTCAGAGTCACGGGGCTTGCTTATGCAAAATCTAGACCATCCCAGACTCTGTGAGAGGGATTCTAGGATGCTGGATTTCTAAAGCTTCCAGGATACTCTGATGCCACTAGCCCAGCCAGGTCCATTGCTGCGCAATTGGAAAGTACTGATGATATTGCACCTGGGTTATCCAAGTGATTGGATGGTACACTCCAAGTTTATACCAGCTCCTGATGTCTATACACTGTACATACCATCTCTGCAAATAAAACTAATAGTGATCCCTACCATTTCCTGAGGGCTCACCAAGTGCCAGGCATGCACTGCACCCTCTATAAGCATGGACTCATCCAATCTTCACCACGCACCTACTAGGTCGATATTGCCAACCTGGTTTATTGAGAAACAGAGAGGCTAAGTCTTTTGGCCAATGTTGCAGAGCTGGCCAGTGGAGAAGTCCAGTCTTGAACCCAGGGCTGATTCCAAAGCCAGTGCTCCTTACCCCTGGGGTAGTCATCTGTGCCCCTGGGCCAGCGAGCCTTCGGCCTGGGCATCTGCTACAGTTCAATTCAGTTTTATTCTCTTCTGTTCCAGCAGCACTACCGTTGTTTGCATTTGCTAAGTCCTGGGGATGGAAATACGGAGAGAAAGATGCCACTGTCCTTGAAAAACTTCTTAGGCCAGGTGTGGAGACAGCTCTCACACAGCTGGTCGCTCAAGAGCTGCTGGGGACACACCTGGGCACACAGTATGAGAGGGACTCAGAGAAGACGGTAGAGCGGAATGGATTCTGCCCTGGCAGTGGAAGCAGGACCAGTTCAGGCTCCAGAGTACAGGAAGCATTTGCGCCACACCTTGAGGCATGAGAGAGAAGGGACGGAGGGCATCAGGCAGAGGGAACAGCCTGAGCCAAGGCAGGATGGCAGGATGGATCAGGTGGCCATGGCTGCTGCCCTGGGGACTGTGGTGGAGGATTTGGCTGGAAATGCAGGTGAGACCAGACCATAGAGGGTCTCAAACACAGACCTGAGGACTCTGACCTTTATCCTGGGGGCGGCAGGGAGCCATGGGAGGTACAGGAGCAAGGCTGGTTCTCCCTCACCACTAGCACAAGGAAAGGCCAGGGAGGCCTTCAGTGGAACCTTGCTGCTGGATTTGTTGATGTGCCTTTTCTCCTGTCTGCACTAGGGTCAGAATGGCCTGGAGCACTGGGCACTTCCTGCCAGGAATAGAAGGCCCCACAGCTATAGCAACTCTCTTCCCTTTAGTTCTCTGGAAAGATAAGCAAATTATTCAGCCTCTCTGAGCCTCAGTTTCCTCATCCATAAAATGGGGACAACATACCAACCTTGCAGGTTGTGAGGATGTTATGAAATCAGGTGTGCACAGCATAGCAGGAGCATTTTTGGATTCTATTATTGCATGTGAACCAAGTTGCCTTGTAGAAAATGCACAGGCTCAGGGGACCAGTGTTTCAATCCCACTTTGCCCCTGTAATGTCCACCTCTAAAGGATGATGGAAAGATTAAATTCAAGGAGATGATGCTTGTGCAGCACCTGACACCCAGCAGATGCCTAAGAACCTTGTCTGTCACCCACCTGAGCAAGCACAAGCAGTCCTGCTCCTCCTGCAAGCACTGAGGATGCTGCCTCTGCTTGCTGAGAACACTGCTCCTCCTCCCGCTCTGCAGGGGGCATTTTGTAGGCCTCCGTCTCTGGGCTTGCTGTCTTCTCACCTGCCCCTCAGCACAGGGCTCAGAGAACACATTCTTCACCCTTGCAAGAAGCTTCTCCATGCATCTCCACCCCTGGGCTTACTGAGTGCATTCACCTATTGTCTTATTTATAATCAGGACTGAGCTGCTCCCTGCTGTGTAGATGAGGAAATGGAGACCTAGAAAGAGAAGGAAAGACCAACACTTTGAGCACCTGCAATGTGCCTGAGGCAATGTACCCATTAGCTCTGCTTCACAACAGCCCAAGAGGGTCGTATTATTCTTCCCCTATGTAAATGTGTGTTGTGAGGCTCAGAGAAGGGCAGTGACTTGTCCAAGGTCACACAGCAAGCAACCGTCAGTGGCTAAGGCCAAATCCAGCTCTTTCTGACTCCAGAGTATGGGATTTAGAACAAACATTTGCAATGTGGGGTTGACAGATCCATCTCCGGGGCATGTTTAGAGGACCAGATGGGTTCATAATTGTGAGAGTACCTGATATGGTGCCCAAGGACTGGGAGTAGAAGCAGAATTCCATCCACCTCCACCTAATCATACAGAGAAAAGGAACAGGAGCCCAGGGAGGGCAGCGTTGTGCCCAAGCTCTCAGCAAGCAGTAGGCAGAGCCCAGGCCCCTGCTTTCCCATGCCCAGCCTTTCCCACTTCAGGGAAAGGCCACCTCTCCAGAGACTTTGCCTCCCCCAGAGAGTGGAAACTCCCTGAGTTCCTCTGACCAGACAGGAGAGAGAATGAGAGCAGAAACTGTCACTTCAGCACATGCACTTGCAGCCTGAGGCTGAAGCTGGAATCCCAGACTTGGACACTCAAGAGGGCCTCTCCACAGCCTTTCAGCATCCTCCACGTGAGACCTTCATGAGCACCTTGCTTCCCTCCCAGGAGAAGGGGTGCCCCAGAGACGCTGGGGCCCTTAGAAGGCACTGTGAGTTGGCAGTAACTGCAGCAGCGTGGCGGGATTGCGGGAGGTGTAGGAAGCAGGGGAGGCAGATCACAGCACTCAGGATGGCCAGAGCTGAAGGCATCAGAGTCCCCTTCCCCTGCTCTGCAAACAAAACCCACAGCACATTCCCCTCCCACTCCCCACCTCCCATGATCAGCAGTCGTCTCCAGTGGAGGAGCAGTGAGGCCTCGGGAGGACAGCAGCTGCTGCTGGCCAGGCTTGGTGTTCTCCTGTTGAACTGCACAGGTTGTCAGCATCAGACAAGATCGCTCTGTGGCCATGATGGGTCGAGACAAAGCAAGGTCACTTGGTAGTTATCATGGCTCAGCTCACGCAAAACATGGACAAAAATGACCTTACTCCCCACCCCCCCACCGTGTCTGTGTCATGACCACAACCTCTTTGTCAATTGCAGTTAGCGTTGGTCTTGTCTTCTTTCCTTCTAGGTAAGATTGGGGAAGATGCCAGGTGATAGAATCCACCCTGCCTCTGACAGCATCCAATCTGGAGCAAAGGCTTCCTTCAACCCTCCCTCAAGCCCCCAATACAAGCCCAAATTCTGGAACAGGTCCTTTCCAACACCTCCTTCAGAGATGTTCCCTGGCTCCAGGCAGTGCTTACTCCCCTCACTGCAGCAGGAAGCCCAGCTTGTGAACTGCAGGTGTGCTCCAGGTGGTTGCTGGATGCAAGGCATTGACAGATGGAGCCCATCGATACCCCCGGTGTATAACCATGTAAGCATATCATCCCCCACCTGCACATGAGGAAACGGAGGTCCACAGGGTGGGGAAGGGGAAGACATAATTTGTCCTTCAAATGAGATACTGGTGAGATGTGAGAGGCAGCACCACTCATAACTCAGCGAGGCAATGGGACCCTCCCAGGCAGATTGGGTGTGTGGTCGCCCCCATTACACAGCATGGGCGGGAGTGGGAGAGACCACACATGGGTCTCGCCACCTCTCCACTGGCCTGACCTCCCTGCAGAACCCCAGGACAGAGTTAGCATCTCCTTGCCGACAGGCCTGGCCAGAGGTTCTTGCTTATGTCTAAGGTCCCTGTAGTTGTGGTTCAGAGGATGGGAGCTACTCCCAAGATTCAGCACCACACAGGCACTGCACAGCACTGTACCATGGTGGTGGGCACTCGCTTTCTAGATAGGGCCCATGTTGCCAGCTGGGCATGATGCATCATTTACCTTACTTTGAGTGGAATAGGTGGTTTTATAGAAAAAAAATTGTGCCAGGCATGGTGGCTCACACCTGTAATCTCAGCACTTTGGGAGGTCAATGTGGGTGGATCACAAGGTCAGGAGTTTGAGACCAGCCTGGCTAATATGGTGAAACCTTGTCTCTACCAAAAATACAAAAATTAGCCAGATGTGGTGCTGGGTGCCTGTAGTCCCAACTACTCAAGAGGCTGAGGCAGGAGAATCACTTGAACCCAGGAGGCGGAGGTTGCAGTGAGCCAAGATCATGCCATTGCACTCCAGCCTATGCAATAGGGCAAGACTCAAAAGAAAAGAAAAGGAAAAGTATTTGTAGATGAATGAAGGTGGTCCCTTTGAATGTTGGAAACAATTTTATTTTAGCCATTGGTCTGGCATTCATTCTGATGGGGTGACAGGCCTCTCTGCCTTAGTCAGCAGAGAACAGGAGTGTGCTACTTCTCCCCTCATCTGAAGACTCAGGCCATGAGCAGAAACACCTGTCCTCTGAAACACCAGCAGAGAGGATGTGCCTGATGGCACCATTCACTGCAGAGACAGAAATGACCCAGAAAGAAGAGGGAGTGTCTTCCCGGGGTTGTGTCCTTTTGACCCAGCATGGGGGGTATCTCCCTTCCTAGGCCAGGACCCCAGCCTGAACACAGAGGCAGAGAACATATGAAGGGCTCCCATTCTCAGGTGGACCAGGGTGCCAGCTCTGAGCCTGTAGTCCTGGTCACTGCCCTTTTCTCCACAGCATGGCTGCCACCATCCTGGACTGCTGCACAGAGGGGCTTTGCAGAGATCAGCATAACAAAATCATCACTGAGATGCTGCAATAGGAAACCGTGATACCTTCATGGGCTGCCAAAGCAACCTAAGCTATTTGCGTCACTCAGTGTGCCCAGACGGCTGTATGGCTGTCACTGCCTCTAGTGTGTCCACTTTACTTCTCTTCTCCTTCCTGAGCTTCTGCTCTGAACTATCTCTAACTTACAAGCAATCAAGCTCACTAGATTCTGAGCTCTTTGGGGTCAAGGACTGAGTCAGTAGTTCATGTCTCTTTATAGAGATCACAGCTTAGTATCTGGCACTTAGCAGATGCTCAGCCAATGGCAAGTGATTCATTTGCCAGGAAGCTGAATTTCATCCATAATCCTAGTCAATGCAAATATATTCTGCCAGTGGGGTGTGTGTGTCCGCTGAAGGCATTTTGTAAATACATACAGGCCGTTTAGAAATTTGAATGTCAAAGAGTAAAAGAGCTTAGAAAGTAAACATTGGAGAAGTGTGGGAGGGTGGTATTATTTGCAAAACATTCCTGGGTCCTTGTGAGTTCTCTATACCCTGGATGACCACTGACTCTGGGCCAGGCCAGAGATCCAGCTGGACCCAGGAGATACTGAGGTGAGTAAATCCAAAGTGCCTCCCTTCAGCAGGAGGCAGGCAGCCACAGCAAAGTGATAAAGGCACAAAACCCAGAGGCAGCAGAGAAGCAAGGACTACCTTGTTCCAGGAGGCTGTGACCTCAGGAAGAGCTTTCAGAGGAGGATATCTGTGCAGGATTTGGAAGGATGAGCACAAATTTGCCCAGCAGACATGGGAGCCAAGGACATCCTGATGGAGGAGAACAGCTTGGGTGAGAGTGTGAGCCACAGGATTGAGCAGCACAGGCATGGAACTGGAGGAGGAGAAAGAGCGAGAAGGGATAAATTTGGGAGGTCAGCAGAGGTCAGTCACAGAAGGTTTTGAATCCTGGCGAGGGAGCAGTGGGTGCCGCATGAGGGACTTGGTCCTGGAGGACATGCAGTTATCTCTGAGTAAAGATGGAGCACGCCATCCACCAGGGGAACCACAAGATGCAAGAGAAGTAAGAACCCTGAGAAGCCTGCACAAAGAATGAGGGGCCCAGGGGTAGCACCAAGAAGGTCCCTGTCAGAGACCAGCTTTGAAGGGAGACAGAAAAGGCTCTTGAAGGCCTCAGCTGCTGCAAACCTCCTCAACAAATCATATTTTACCTTCAGATATTTGCTAAAGAACACTACCTATTGGATGAGCAATGGTCCATTGATAATAATTATCCCCTCACTGTACCTTTCTTTACAATTCTCAAACTGCTCTCGGGTCCAGTGTCTTATTGGAACCCCCATATAATCACATTTTGCAAATAGGGAAATGAGATCCTGTGATGTCACACTGAGGTTTGCAGTAGTTCCAGGCTAGAAAATAGGGAGCACTTTCACCTCAGCCCTGCATATGAGGCCCAAAGTTCCTTTTCTGGGAGGGGGTTCTTAAGACCATCCAGCAGCAAAGTCTTCTTCTTCCTCCTTGGGCTTCTCCACACCTGTGTCCAAATCCTCCTTCTCCTACTCCCTTGTTCTCAGGTACCACTACAAGTTGTTGGGCAGGGAGACCTCCTGCTGCTGCTCGTCCTAGGGTGCATCCTCCAAAATGGATGCATTGTGGTTCAGCCAACACCTGCACCACCTGCAGCCCAGGGCTCCTGTGTTTAGGGAGGGTCTGGGGTACCTCCCTATCAAATGGAGATGCGCTGGGGCTGCTGCCTTTGCTTGAGCCCATGTCCAGGTCATCTTGGCAGTGACCAAGGGTGCAGGGCCCTGGGGACAGGCTAGAGGGCTGCAAGGGCAAAAACCAAGAGGATGAGGGGATCACTGAGTCAGACCACGTGTATTCACATCCCAGAGACTAGCTGCAAGACCTGGGAAAGCCTGGTTCACCTCTCTGGGCATCAGTTTTCTCCCCTGTAACATAGGAGATATAACAGTTATCTCTAAGCTTCACAGCAGGTAATGTGTGCAAAGTACTTTGCACAATGCCTGGCATATGATAGGTGATCATAAACAGGGCTACTGTGATATCATCATCTGAGCTAGGTCACTCGTGCACTTCTCCAATCCTTCAGGGTTCCCCTTTGTCCCTCACAGGGCAGCAGCAAGTGAAAGGGATACCCCTGGCCTTAAGGAGCTCACATCTTCTCATTTCCCAGGGGTCTCCGTCCAGTGCCCACACATGCCTGGCATGTAGTAGGCACCTCATCCACATCTGGTGAAAGAGTGGAAAGAAGGTCATTGTCGTGTATTGTTTGGTACAGAATCTGCAGTAGGGAACAGAGAAGTGGGTGACTGTGGTTGTGCCCACCAGTTCCTGTCCCTGAACTTTCAGGGATCAAGAGGCCTTAGCAAGTCGTACAAGGGAGTGGGCACTGTGTGGTGGGACAGGAGGCAGGTACTAAGAAAGGCAGTGGGGTAAGGAGAGGAGTTCTGCCTGTGGGGTCTGGGAGATCCTCCACTAGAACCTCACCAAGGGCCCTGGGCAGGTCATCCGTCCTCCCAGAATCTCTCTATGCTCCTCTGTATAATGTGGCTAGCCTGGAAGAGATATTTGCACAATCATGTTCAGAGCAGTATCATTCACAATAACCAAAAGGTGGAAGCAACACAAGTGTCCATGGATGGATAGATGGATCAACAAAATGCTGTCTATGCATAGAGTGGAATATTGTTCAGCCTCGAAAAGGAAGGAGATTCTGACACCTGCTGCATCAAGAATGAGCCTTGAGGACATTAGGCTGAGCAAAATAAGCCAGACAAAAAAGACAAATGCTCTATTATTCCACCTTTCCAAGGTACCTAGAGTAGTCAAATCCATACAGACAGACAGGAGAAGCGTGGCTACCAGGTCCTGGGGAGGGTGGTGAATGAGGAGTTGTTTTTTAATGAGTTACAGGGTTGTAGTTTTGCAACATGAAAAGCATTCTGGAAATTGGTTTGTGAATGTACTTAATGTCACTGAAATGTACACATAAACATAGTTAGACAGTAAATTCTATGTTATGTTTATTTTACCGCAATTTTTATATTGGGGTAGTTATGCCTGACTTCTTGCATTGCTGTAAGGATTTCATGAGATAACATATAAGGAACCACCCAGCATGTTGCCTGGCCCATAGTAACTGCTCAATAAATCACAACTGGATGCTACTGAAGATAAAGTTATCTGACTTCTGTGAGACCTGCTCTCCTCAGTTGAAAATTCTTCCAACAAACATTAGATGAGACCCTATTGTGTTATACTGGGTTCATAAATAGCACTCCTCCTTTTCCCTTCCCGCAGAGTAAAATGAATAGAAGACTCTTCTCTGCACCCGAAAAGCTCAATGCTGATGGTGAGAAGGGAATGCTGGGTGGAGGGGTTCCTGGAACCCCTGTGAGGGTTGCTCTTCCCTCAGATGTCTAGAAATGAGGCAGGGTCCCTACATCTTCCACCCCCAACCACGGTTGCCTTGCATTTCCCAGCTGGCTCTATAATTCCTAGAAACTGCCACTTTTCTGCTTCCATTACTTCATGGTCCAGTCAGCACCATTATCATCATCACCATCATCACCATCACCACCCTTACAATCACCATCACTGTCATCACCATCACCATTCTCACCCTCACCATTCTCACCATCATCAGCACCAGCATCTTCACCATAACTATCACTATCATCACCACCTTCACCATCACCATCCTCACCATAATAATTAGTGTTACCCTCCCCATCCTCATAATCATCATCGTTATCATCATTACCATCATTATCATTATCACCATCACCATTCTCACCCTCACCATTCTCACCATCATCCTCCTCATCATCACCATTATCCTCACCATAACTATCACTATTATCACCGCAACCGTCACCATCACCATCCTTATCATCACCATCACCACTCTCACCATCACCATGTTCACCTTTACCATTCTCACCATCATCATCACCATCATCATCCTCAACATAACTATCACTTCATTATCATCACCTCCACCTTCACCATCCCCATCCTCACCATCATCATCATCTCCATCACCATCACAATGATCCTTGCTACATGGAACCTTGCATTCTGGGTATAAGGGTTCTTGGTTGAGGTCATCTAACACATCTTGTAGGATAGAAACCCCACCCCTCAGGGTCTCACAGTTGGTGAAGTAACTGATTCTCGTGAAGTCATGTTCCTGTTGGTGATGTGTGATGTCACAAGACCAATAAATACGGGCTGAAGCCCATGGCATCACTTCTTTTTTTGTAAAATAAGCTCCATCATCAGTAGTGATTGTATGATAGCAGAGAATAAGAACTCAGCAAATGTAAATAATTTGATGCTATGAGAAGGATATGAAGGGGAGTCCATATTCCAATATGCGTCTATTCCAGTGAGGGCAATTCTTTACCACTTCCATGAAGGAAGGGAAAGAATATTATTACAACGTTACCAGAAATCTGTCTGGCCTAGGCAAGTTAGTTCCTCTTTCCAGGGTCTCAGCATTGCTCACTGTCGGCAGTTAGGGCACTCATCTGGGCAGTAGGCAACACTGGTGCAGGGAAGTTCATGTTATTGGAAACATGTAGCATCTTTTCCTGCTACCATCATCACATTGTCCATGAACCCACTGGGCAAACGCCAAGGAAGCTGGGAAAAGCGGCTGACTGGTATCCACAGACCAGCCATCATATGGCCGTTTTATTGGTAGCCTCTCCTACTCAAGGATACTAACACGAGGTTCTCATAACCAGAATATAATCATCCATATCAGGATATCCACATTCACCCAGCACTACTGTCCAATCAACAGATGCTATAATGTCATCCAAATGTTCTCAGTTGTGCCCTAAATACATTTTTATTTTAAGTTTGTAATCCGGGATCCAATCCAGTACTTCCCATTGCATTAATTGCCATGTCTTTTAAGCTCCTTCAACTTCAAACAGTTTCGCCTTATTTTTCACAACCTTAAGAATTTTAAAGAGCAGAAGCATTTCCTTCTGAAGGATGTGTTCACCTTTTTCCATCTGATGTTTTTCCACATCCAGACTTAGGTCATGTATCTTTCACAAGAAAACCACAGAAATAATGCTATGCTCTTCCTAGGACATCACAGCAGGAGGCACACGATCAAGTTTGTGCCAGATTTCTCCACCACAAAGTCATCATTCTTCCAATTGTAATTGATAAGTATTTAATATGAAGATATTAATATACATACACACTAATGTATATTTATATGTAAAATATATACAAAATATTATTTCAATATCTAACCAATATAAAAGTTATTAATTAGATATGTTTAATTTCATTTCCTACTAACTCTTCAAAATCTGGTGTGTATTGTACCCCGACATCACATCTCAGTCCAGCCTAGCCGCATTTCAAGTGTTCAGTATTCATATGGCTGTGGCTACCATATTTGTCAGGGCAGCACTAAAGCACTAAAGAACTTCTTTCTTGGAAAAGTTCTAAGCTTTCAAAGTGTTTGGCAAATACATTTTATAAAATTCTTCAGAATCCATGAATAGGCAATTACACATTTAGTAAGCCATAGAATCAAACATGACATTAAAAAGCGAATCCCTTGACAAAAAAGAAGGTAGGCAAAATTTTCTTCAGAACAAATGGAGAAATCAATGATGATTACCTAACATGCCCATTATTATTTATTAACATCCTTCATTAATACTCCCAAACCCCATCAACAGGTAAATGAATAAACACATTGAGGCCTATCTGAACAACGTCCCAATTCCTTACCATTCTTACTTCTTTTGCAAGCAGAAAAGACTCAGTATCAGCAAAGACTATTTGGATAGTTTGTTCTTATGACAGTAGTTGTAATTTCCTGGAGGTCTATGTGATATCAGTTATGTACTTCAATACCTTCACAAGTACTTTTCCTGTTTGGCCATTTTCTGCAGTATATCCATGCTTCCATTTTCTCTATTCTTTTATTTCTATCCTAGACTTTTCTTTCATCCTGTAATTCTTTATCCTAAAAATACTAATTGAAGGATAACATCACAAAATACTATATTTCTCTAGATGATACTCCAAATTGATACCTAATATACAGAAATGACTATCATGGACATAACCCACAACATGTGAAATGCATGGCTCATTCTACTGACATTAAAAAGGGAAGTTAATGACAACTGAATTTCTAGTCATTTTCCACCCAAACAGTTGCTTATAAAATGGCAGGGAATTGTAGGTGTGTATGTAGTGGCCATTTTTTGGTGGGGTGTTCAGGAACTCTCCTCTTGAGCCCCTCTTTTCTTTGAGGAATATTTCAATGAGCACCAATTGAGTCTGACACAACCTACCAGCCCCAGCCCTGGAAGTGAGCATGATGCCCAGCTCTGGCCAGAGACTCTACCCTTGTATCATAGCAACTGATTCAGTACTTTTCTTTCGGAATCAACAGGAAGAACTCTTGCTTTTTCTACCACTGTGGTGTGCAAGGACAAAGTAAAGTGGGTTATTTGTAGCACTTCTCTCTACAGAGAGAGAAGAAAGTCATCTTCAGAGGCAGAAAATGAGGTTAAAACACAAGGAAAACTGTCAGGAGAAAGAAGAACATTTCTTGATGATTTCATATAAGCCCCTGGGTCCAGCTATGCATGACAGTGACTTGGGTTAAAGCTCTGTCACTTATAGGAACATTGACTTAAACATAAAATAAAGTATTACAAGCTATGAACTTTTAGATGAAAATACAGAAAAAAATCTTTGTAATATTCAATTAATTAAAAATTTCTTAGATGAAGCCCGAAAAGCACAATGCACAAGAACAATTAATAAATTGGGCCCCATCAAAATTAAGAGCATCTGCTATTTGAAAGACAGTGTTATGAGAACAAAAAAGAAAACTCAGACAAGGAGAAAATACTTGCAAATCTCATATCTAATAAGGGATTTGAATCCAGAGCATATAAAAAACCTATTAAAATTTAATATGAGAAAATAAGCAAAAGAAAAAAAAAAGGAAGAAGCAAAAAAAAAAATGTGAACATACACTTTACCAAATATATACAGATGGCATGCAAGTACATAAAGAGACACTAAATACTTTTAGGCATTATGAAACTATAATAAAATACTATTGTAAACACGAAAATATCTAAAATTTTAAAAGAAGGCCCATACAAAATGTTGGCAAGAGTGTGGAATTCTCATATACTGCTGATAAAAATATAAAATGGTACAACCATTTTGGCAAACATTGTGACAGTGTCTTAAAACTAAGCCTAAACCTATTAGCTATTACATTCCTAATATTTACTCAAATTTATAAGAACTTATGTACATGAATGTTTATTGCAAATGTATTTGTATAAGTCCAAAACTGGAAGCAATGCAAAAACCCATCAGCAGGCAAATGTATATATAAGTTGTGACCTAACCTCACAATAGAATACTACTCAATAATAAAATTAATGACCTATTGATGCCTGCAATATAGCAGAATCTCAAAATAATTATGCTATGTGAAAGATGCCAGACCCCTCCAAAAACAGGTCCATGCTATACTTTGTTTATGTAAATGTCTAGATGAGGCAAACTATTTTATAGTTACAGATTGTTGATGGCCAGGAAGGGTGTAAAGTAGGAAGGTACAGAAAGTTTGGGATTATGAAAGTGCAAGGGGCAACTTTTATCCGTGCTGAATATGTTCATTATTTTTATTTTGGCGATGGATTTGCAAGTACGTATAAAAAATAACACACCACTGGGCACGATGGCTCACGCCTGTAATCCCAGCACTTTAGGAGGCCGAGGCAGGTGGATCACGAGGTCAGGAGATTAAGACCACAGTGAAACCTCGTCTCTACTGAAATACAAAAAAAATTAGCCGGGCGCAGCGGCGGGCGCCTGTAGTCCCAGTTACTCGGGAGGCTGAGGCAGGAGAATGGCGTGAACCCGGGAGGGGGAGCTTGCAGTGAGCCGAGATCATGCCACTGCACTCCAACCTGGGCAACAGAGCAAGACTCTGTCTCAAAAAAATAAACAAACAAACAAACAAAAAATACACATACAGTATTTTTGTTTCATTCTTACAAAAGCACAATTACTTGCTAATGCGATGTGTGTGCCTGTTGGACATGCAGCACAACTTTTCAGATCTTAAAATCGGACTGGATCTCAACCACTGGACCTGATTTCCTATTCCACACTGACTTTAGCACAATACTTGCTTTTATTGTGGTAATTAACAACACCCACCTTAAAGGTAAAGAAACGTACTTCTAACTACTTTTGAAACTATGAACTGCTTCAGGCTAGTAGTTCTTAAGGTCTCCAGCAAATGCTGCTTTGTTTCCCTCAAAAATACACAGCCTGGGCAACATGGCAAAACCCCATCTCTACTAAAGATACAAAAATTAGCCAGGTGTGGTGGTGCATGCCTGTAGTCCCAGCTACCCAGGGAGGCAGAGGCTGCAGTGGGCCTAGAACTTACCACTGCACTCCAGCCTGGGGGACAGAGTGAGACCCCCATCTCAAATACACACACGCACATATACATACTCACAAGCTATCCACTGGTGCCGCTGTCAGTTAAACACAGTATCTCAGGGCACCTTAGCACACAAGTGTGAGAGCTGTGGTCCTAAACACTTCAATTAAAAGTGAAACATCTCTGGCTGGATTTTTAGAATATTTACTTTTTAATGTTTTTATACTATATATTTATTTTTTACATTTTAATTAATTTATCTGAATACAAGAATACAGACATTTTGAAAGCAAAACAATGGAAAACATGCCCTGCAAACACTAATCAGCACAAAGCTCATCTTGCTATGTTATTATTGATAGATCAGACATAAGCCAAGAAACATTGCTAGACATAAAATAGATTTTATGATGTCAGTCACTAGAAAAGTATGCCAATTTTAAATATGTACAAATATAAAATATCCCTTCAAATTATTTACTACAGAAACTGATACAACGAAAAGAAAAATAGGCTAATCTACAATATAGATTTTAACATTCCCTTCAATAAGTGACGGAACCAACAGATAAAATCCATGAAAGGGATATTTGATGAACACAATGAGCAAACTTGACATAAACTGACATACACAGAAGCCGACACTCAACAACTACTGAATACACAACCTTTTCCAGTGTGTGTGTCATATTGAACAACATAGATGATATGTTGGAATTTAAAGGGACTCATCACAGAATATTCAGTTGTGGTATTTTGCCTAAACTTGTCTGGCCTTCAACAGGGTTCAAATACAGTTAAATTCTTATTTCATCTAAAGAGTCCTGTCTTTTTTTTTTTTTTTTTGGTACATTTTACAGCAACAATCTAAATTTACATAACAACTGAACCTAGCCCTTGGAACTTGAAGTTTATTCTAGCCAAAGGCACATTAAACTGTCTAAGTAATAATGTCCTTTAAATTGTTGTCCCCAGTTCCAATAATGGAGTATAGCTCCAAGAAACTAACAGACTATTTGTTCTACATAGCATACATTCTGTGTTACATCAAAACATGGTATAAAGCCTTGAAATCAGCAGCAGAGAGAAAATGAGATCAACAACCATCTAGCTATGACCTCACTACTGAGTAATGATGCTTTTAGCTGACTCTTTACTTGATTCCTAACTGCTTATTTCTGGCAGGGAAGCACTAACCACTGACCAAGCCGACCTTTTAAGAAGTGAGCAGCCAGCAGGTCCCATGGTGTAATGGTTAGCACTCTGGACTTTGAATCCAGCGATCCGAGTTCAAATCTCGGTGGGACCTCACCATATCTTTGGCCGGGCGCGGTGGCTCAAGCCTGTAATCCCAGCACTTTGGGAGGCCGAGACGGGCTGGATCACGAGGTCAGGAGATCGAGACCATCCTGGCTAACATGGTGAAACCCCGTCTCTATTAAGGGAGGCGGAGCTTGCAGTGAGCTGAGATCCGGCCACTGCACTCCAGCCCGGGCGACAGAGCGAGACTCCGTCTCAAAAAAAAAAAAAAGTGAGCAGGACGAACAGGCTCCACCACCAGTGATCAGTTTAACAAGCTGCAGCTCTAGTCACTGGCTGCAACTCATATTGTGGGTGTCAAGAGCTCAGAATTAACATTGAAATACTACTGACTCCAAAAGAAACCCAGAAATCTCTGGGAATCCAGCAAAGATAGAAAGGGTCCTCTCAATGGTCACCACTCACACTTTGCTTTGTTTTGGAAACTATTTTATTACATATGGAGAATATCACAAAAGTATGCCTGTTCCTCACTGTTAATGCTAACCCCAAAATGGTAAGACTCTTGCCGGTTGAAACCCCCAGGCTCTCACTGGCCCTTCAACAGAAGACGGTGAAGTCACCTGCAAGAGTGATTGATCACCCAAAAGCTTCCAGGCTGGACGAGTCAGGACTCAGTTCTTGCAGTTCCCAAATTCACAGTTCTCTTGGGACATGGTTATTTATGGAGCTCCCAAAGATGAGCAATTCCACCCAGGAAATTCTGTTTATAAAAGATTATTCACATCTAATTATCTCAGGAGACATTAACACAGCAATGTTGCAAATTTCCCATTAATTGTTAATCCATGGAGAAAAATTGGACAATTATTTTTTAAAATATGAAAAGCTTCATACAATAAAAATTCTACTCCCATATGTGATTCAATTTGTATTCATTAATATCAGAGAAGTTAATAATTACGAATTGCCAGTGGTAAAAAATAAATAAATCATTCATCATTGAAGATGTGCAGAATGTTTAAAAGAAATACAAATTTGTTATTGGCTTTAGGGCGTTTTATGCTTTCCATACGCTCATGGCTCTGTATCTCTCTCTCTCTCTCTCTCTCTCTCTCTCTCTCTCTCTCTCTCTGATTTGAGTTTCTTTTGATTTCTCCTGCTTAGAAGTGGCGAGAGAACTTTGGATGCGGAACGTGGAGGAGGAGGAACACGAAGTAGGGGTCTGCACGTGGGGTGGTGAGCGCTGTGGGTGCCCAGCAAAGACTGCCTGGTCCACATGCCGGAGGGGTCTCTGCGCCCCGGTAGGCATCGCAGCTGATGATGAAACTTTTGGCGTGGCAGAAGAGTCTCCACAAACTTTGGAAGGTGTCTGCTGTATCCTCTATAGCCGTGTATCCCTGCTGAGGGTGATCTTCTGGGGGAGCGGAAAGTCCCCCTCACGGGCTAGGGCTGGCTGGCTGGAGACTCTTGCACAGCGCAGCCCCGGCAGAGGTGCAGGCGGCACGGGCCACGGGGTTAGGGGAGCCCAGGAGCCACGGCGCCAGCGCTCGCTCACCAACAGCTGGGCCCCGGTGTCACAAGTGGATGTGAGTTACGTCTCCTTGGGGCCAGAGGCGTCTCAGGAAGGCTGCAGACCACGGCTGACTAGCGGGCAGCGTGGTGGCCACGATGGAAGGTGACGGGGTTCGCAGCGCCAGGCGACCCAGCAGACCGCAAGCCCAGGCATCCCGAATTGCGAGCAGCACTGCGGGGAGGCCCGGCGCTGGTGACGCGGTGGCCAGAGCACAAGGCCCACGACCCAGTCCCAGGCGCCAGCCCATCGTCAGCTAATTTCAGGAACCGTGGGCCAGCTGAGACCCGGGCCTCATGGGCAGGACAAAGGGCTGAGGGTGCACAGGCAGGGCCGAGAGCCTGCAGCGCGGGACTGGCTCCACCGCCGCGGAGCTCGCAGGGCGCAGCAGGCACCAGGCAGTGATCAAGCCTTGCAGATGAGGCTGCGCCTATCCGCGAAGTCTCCTGCCCAGAGTCCAGCCTTTCCGCGGAGACTGCACGTGCACCCCCTCCTCATTGTCCTTGTCTAGGGCCGCGGCAAAGGACCTCGCTCCCATGGCCCGACTCCGGGGGCGCAGGAACCTGGGATGAGCAGGTGGAGCAGGGCGAGCACCGCTAAGAACCCAGCTAGAGAGGCGCCCCAGGGCGGCACAAGGGGCCGCATTTAACGTGTCAATCATCTCAAAGATTTTATGACATCTTATAATATCTATAATGTCTTATATCTTGTGATATAATTATTAACACCACTTTATTGTGATTATTATGATTATTTTTATACCAACACATCTTCAATTATTAATATTCCCAGTTGCTAGAGAAAAATGAGAACGACTAGTTTTGAAAGCCTTACTTCTGCCAATGGAGGCACATTCCAGCAGGTCGCCAAAGCAATCCACTTTGCACCACTTTCACAAAAACGTTATTGCACAATTATACTATCCTACCCTTATATACTTTGTGTGTGTGTACTTGTGTGTATGTATGTTATATATGTAATATATATGTTATATATGTGTGTGTATATATACATATATATATAAAGTATGCCAGAGATGAACAAGTATTAGAAAATTAAATGCACACAGGTCATGCCAGTGCTATGTATAATGTGGTGTAGTACCTACAGATGTTCAACAGTGTGGGATCCAGACCGGAACAAGACTTCTAGTCTTAAATAATTCTTTCTAGGTTCAGTTTCTGGAAATAATGCTTTGGATCAAACGTGCAAGAAAATTAATGGGTTTTAAAGACTATTCTAAGTCAACTATAACATTTCATTTGGGGATTTCTGTCCCTTATAATATCTACCTCATTTTGGATGGATTCCTTGAGGCCTGGTTTTTCTTTTCCTCTCTGCACATCGCTGCTCAGAGTGATAAATGAAGTTGTATTTTGAATAAAATAGCTAAGCATCCTTTTGTGAGCAATGAGCATGATGGTATTTAGACCTACCATTTCTCATTACGGTGGTTAGAAAACTCAAGCAGCAGATTAGCAGCTGATCCCTTTAAAGCTATTGAATACATGAGGCAAAGCTCAATGCTGGGCCTTCTAAGTGAATGAAAAAGAAATGAAGTAAATGACCAATATGACCCTACAGTGAGTGCTACATTAATGCCAAGTGTGTTTTGGTTTTTTTACATTTGGAGATGAACTATTGGAAATCTTTAAAATCTGGGAGCAATTGGTTGGTTTTGAGCCAGGTAAATGCAGTTTCTACAAATCAGGTTGTCAGTAAATGAACATGATATTTACTTCAGGTGCCTTTACTGAAAATCTTTTTTATTTATTTATTTATTTATTTATTTATTGAGACGGAGTCTCGCTCTGTCACCCAGGCTGGAGTGCAGTGGCCAGATCTAGCTCACTGCAAGCTCCGCCTCCCGGGTTCACGCCATTCTCCTGCCTCAGCCTCCGGAGTAACTGGGACTACAGGCGCCCACCACCTCGCCCGGCTAGTTTTTTTTTTTGTATTTTTTTAGTAGAGACGGGGTTTCACCGGGTTAGCCAGGATGGTCTCGATCTCCTGACCTCGTGATCCACCCGTCTTGGCCTCCCAAAGTGCTGGGATTACAGGCTTGAGCCACCGCACCCGGCTACTGAAAATCTTAAGAAAGCTATATATTTATCCAATGACATTTGGATTTTTAGCGATATACTCTTTTGATATAGAACTCTTACTTCAGAATGTATCATTTTATATCAGCAAGAGAAAATTTCCAATCCAGGTCTCCTTATCATTTTTAACATGTGTCAATGAAGTAAAGAGGAAGGAAGTTAAGGCTGAAACATTCAGGGTAAAGAACATTCAAATTATTTAAATTTAATTTTTATATTAGAATGATTGAAACAAAAATAATTTATCAGTCCGGGTACAGCAGCTGATTCCTGTAATCCCAGCACTTTGGGAGGCCAAAGTAGGAGGATCATTTGAGTCCAGTAGTTCAAGACCATACTGGGTAGCATAGTGATTCCTTGTCTGTATAAAAAATAAACAAAATTAGCCAGGTGTATTGGTGTGTGACTATAGTCACAGCTACTTGGGAGGTTAAGGTGGGAGGATCTCTTGAGCTCAGGAGTTTGAGGCTACAGTGAGCTGAGATCACATCCCACTGCACTCAAAGCTGGGCAACAGAGTGAAACCTTGTCTCAGAAAAAAAAAGAAAGGAAATAATTCATCAAGACAACTGTAAGAATTGTGTTCTTGGATTTAATAAAAATATTGATGAGTATTTTTTCTGGACATAGCAATGTTCTAGGTACGAGGTTCTAAGTAAGGTTCTAGGGCATGAAATATGCATTCATTGCTTTTGGAGAATTTATAATCCATTAAATCCATTTATAATCCATTAAAGCATATTAATAAAATGTGCAATGTCCAGGATCTCTTTGGGAATCCACCAGAGAGGCTGCACATGAGCTGAACCTTGAAAAATGAGTCACATTTTAAAATGCAAGAAGTAGAGAGTAAAGCAGGACAAGTAAGGTACCCAGAAAACAGAAACCCAACAAGAGAAAAAAGCAAGGTGAATTCAAAGAACAGGTAAGCAGAATGGAAGGCTTTCAACTGACAGCTGGTGGGCAGGGACATTAAGCTGGCATCAGACTGCTAAGAGCCTGGAGGATCAGACTGAAAAACTTACCGATTAATTATTTAAATATGGCTCATTCCTCTGTGTAAATTGGTGGGTCAAATTCAGCCAACATGCTGTTTTCATGTTGCCCCTTGCTAAGAATTATTTTTACATTTCAAAAGGATTGTTAAAAATTAATAATAATATGCAACAGAGAGTTTGTGGCTCCCAGAATCCCAAGTATTTACTATATGGCATGTGGTAGAAAAAAAAATTGCTGAAGTTTAGGACTTCTCACACTTAGGTTTCTTTTTAGTTTTCTGTTTGTGTGTTTGTTTATTTGTTTGTTTGTTTTGAGACAGGGCCTCACTCTCTTGCCCAGGTTGGAGTGCGGTGGCGCGACCATGGCTCCCTGCAGCCTCATCTTCCTAGGCTCAAGAAATCCTCTGACCTTAGCCTTCCATGTAACTGGGACCACAGGTGCACACCACCATGCCCGGCTATTTTCTTTGTGTGTGTGTGTGTGTGTGTGTGTGTATTTTTGGTAGAAATGGAATTTCACCATGTTGCTCAGGCTGGTATCGAACTCCCGGGCTCAAGCAATCCACCTGCCTCGGCCTCCGAAAGTACTGGGATTACAGGCGTGAGCCAATGTGCCCGGCCTTCTTTTGAGTTCTCACTGAAACAGAACTCTTTGTAATTTTTACAAGGCCAAATTTAGCCAAAAAACCAACACACAAGAAAACTCAAGATGCCCAAGTAAATTTCAATAGCATATAAACAACAAATAATTGTTTATTATAAGTATACCCCGCACAATATTTTAGATGTATTTAAACTACAAAATTTTCACTATCCGAAATTAAAATTTAACTGCTTGCACTATAATTTTTATAGAAATTCTATGTTTGCAATTATAAATAAACTAAATGTGATTTGTAGGTTTTCTAATGTGATCCATATTATTTTAGAATGTAATGATGTCATGTATAAACTTAAAGAATATTCCACTGATCCTTTTGTCTAAGTTTCTGGTTTTCTTTTTGTCATGATAATCCATAGGAATAAACCATGACTTATACCTACAGTGTACAGTGCATTATTTCAACATAAATGTGTTCATTGAAAGGTCTTGTCTTTCACCTCTACAACATGGTCTCTAGTACACTATAGGAGCTTAATAAATGTTGATAGAAGAATAAATACCTGGAGATTCAAATACCTAAGAGAAGGCATATTAGGGTTCTCTCAAGAAAGTGAACCAACAGGAGATAGATGATATAGATATAGATATAAATAACAAGATTTATTATAGGAATTCACTTATGTGATTATGGAGGCTGAGAAGTCCCATGTTCCATTATCTGCAACCTGGAGCCCCTGGAAAGCCAGGAAGTAGTTCCAGTCCAAGTCTAAAGACATGAGAATTATGAGTGCCAAGGAGGTAAGTCCCAGCCTGAAACCAGAAGACCAATGTTCCAGTTCATGGATCAGGCAGAGAGAGGGTGAATTCTTTCATTATCCACCTTTTGGTTCTATTCAGGGCTTCAGTGGATTGGATGATGCCCATCCATACTAACGAGGGCCATCTGCTTGGCTCAGTCTACCAATTTAAATTCTAATCTCACTGGAAATGCTCGCACAAACACACCCAGAAATGACAGTTAACCAAACATCTAGGAACCCTGTGACCAAGGCAAGTTGGAATAAAAAGTTTATAATAAGACAAGATTGGCAAGTGCACAAGGTTGGCTTATCTGGCACACTTCCTCCCTTTACTGATTACTTTGATTGCCAGCGGTCATTATCACTCTTTCTTACAAGCCCTCTCACTCTTCCCCTCAACACTGCACTCCACACACACACTACCAACCATTTTGAGTTGACGCACACTCAGGTTTTTTCTATCCCAGACATGCTATAGAAGTTCAGAGAGAAAGAAAAGATAGGGATGACTGCAAGCAGTGGGGTCACAGAGAATTCCTGTGAAGACAGGGGTTAAATGTGGCTCAGAATTGAGGTAACCTTGTGAGGATCGGTGAGGTGGAAAGTCTTCTATGCTTTGAGAAAATGATGGAATATTGGAATGAATCTCATGTCTCAAATGAATCACAGATGTACCCATTTGTTCTTGATTAGTACATTCACTTGGGAGAGCATAGAATTGTAGATTTCAAGACATTCACAGTGTTCTAATAAGAAGAACTTTGAAGACTGGGTGTTAGAAGTTATGACAAAATTTCCTAGTCAACAGAATATTTTTAAATATTTTTTGGTGTTGGTTTATAGCAAGCAGTACTTAAGTAAAAATAATCTGGCTTTGTAATTTATTTCAAGAGGAGATATTGCAAGGAGAGCTCCAAACAAGAAGGTTATGGTAACAGTCCATACCTGAAACAAAGACGGTTGGACTTTAGACAAGAAATGTCCGAACTAACTTTGCACAGTAATGGAAACATCCTACCCTCTCCTAGCCACTCATGGCTATGGGGCCTCAAATGCAGCTAGCTACTGTGACTGACAAACTGTATTTACAATTTTATTTGACTTTAATTAATGTAAATATCAATGGCCACATGTGGTTAGGGGCTACTGTGTTGGACAGTACAGATTTAACTGATTTAAGACCAAGATGTGCTTGTTTTCTTCCTAAACCTGTTCCAGGAGAGAGAATCCACATCTTGCCAGTTTTTACAATCTCACTTATCAAAAGGACTTTTTTTTGTTTCCATCTAGAAATCTCACTTATTTTAGTAATCTTGATTTTAAAATCATAGAATGTTATTCTCTCTAATAATCTGTTGTTCAATACAGTAGCCACTCTCCTTAAGTGGCTATTTAAACTAAATTAACTATACCTAAGGAAAATAAAATTAGAGTTATTACATTCCTAGCTTCATTTGATCAATAGTCAAATGTGGTTAGTGTCCACCATACTGAACAAGGTAGTTCTAGATACAAGTAAAATAAGCAGAAATAAAAATCTGAATGCTAAAGATCTTAATGCAAGAAATTGAATAAAGAGTCACTAGCCAGAGCTATAAATATTTGGAGGAGTAGAGATAACCAAACATCTGGGTACTCTGTGACTTAGGCAAGTTGAATCAAGAAAAATGACACGAAGTTGAACCTTGGCTACCAGAGAAATGATGCTACCACTGACCAAGATTTAAAGGCAGCAGAGGAGTTCTCATGGTAAACAAAAAATAAAATAAAATAAATATTTATTTTTAGACCTGTTACAATTCCAGTCTATTTTCTTCAGAATTGTCACATACACTGCTCAATTTAGTGAATGAAAAATGGCAGGGAGGGTGATTTGCTGTAGCACTATTAAAGCCATTTGCAAATGTGGAAAAAGCCAGGGGCAATTTGGGATGCAAATTAAGCGCATCTTTGTTTTCCTCTACAAGGATGGAAAGTCATCATAGTGATTGATGTTGAAGCTGTAGTTATTGAGAACTCAGAAGCAAGAGAAGAGAAACAGTAAATTCTAGGGGAAAAGCAGAAAATAAGGGTGGTAGTCTGTGGAAGGCACTCTTAACAAGTCATTCCACTGGCATAAAGAAACAATTTTTCTAATAAACAATGTTTCAGAGCATGAGAGCTTTATATTCCACATGAAACCACCTGGCCCTGGGACTAAGATGTTTAGTATGAGAATCTCTGAGAAAATCACTCTATGGAAACCAAAAGATAAATGATTTCTGGATTTAAATTAAACATTTATTTAACAAATTACATCATTTTAATTAAGCAGTGTTATTTAATCTAGCAACTAGAGCAGTGGTTTGCATACAGTGGATATTCAGGAACTGTTACACAGGATGAAGGAAGGAAGGGAGGAAGGAAAGAAGGACAGATGGAAGGATAGATAGAAGATAGGAGGGAAGAGAAAGGAAGGCTATAGCAAAAATTAATAATATTTTATTACATTCATTCAGGAAAAATAAAAAATTTCCTCCATCATCTGCACTATTAGTGATATAAACATAGAAGTATGAGTACTATATTTTTATGCAATCTTTTTATTTGTTCCCTATAAAACTTGAATTAAAGAACTATATTGCATAAAATAAAACATACACATTTTCCTCATCAAAAACTATTTTACCTGTTATTTGGGAACATGTGGGTCTATATACACTTGCTTATGCCCCATACATTAAAGCAAACTGTGCAGAATTTATCATATTTTAGGTACTAGAGAAAATTATCAAAGGGGCCTTCAAAGGCTGATCCATGGAGGCACAGGGCACATTCATTTGGATTCTATGACATACTTTCCCATCACTAATGTGAAGCAGCTGCAGTCTAACCAAATATTTTATATTTATAAATCCCTTCTGAAAATAGCTGTACATAATTACGTGTAGGTTGTTTATTGCAGATGAAAACAGGGAAGTTGAAGGTGAGTACTGCAAGAAAGGGATCAATATAAATATTGAGTTTACACAGTTTCAATTGCGAGGCCACATTGGGCAGAAAAAAATACCCCTACATTATGAACATTCAGGAAATAAGTGATTGTTCCATCCCACCTGTGTCTGTGTCTGGTCCTCAATCTTCTCTGAGCCTGCCTCTTGGATGTTGTTGTTTAAACACAGCGTATTTTTATTCTGAAATATTCTTGCAACATCTTATTAATTCGTGTTCAAGTAAGGTCCCATTCTGTTGAGACTCTTCAGGTATACTGAAGATTCTGCTATTTGGTAACTTAGAAAAATAGTGTTTCTTTGCCTTATTTTGCACTTGTATATTTCTCTATATATATTTTATTTCTTAACTCAGAGAACTGGGGACAATAGACTAAATTGAATGAATAGAATATCTTTGTGGCTCTTTCACTCTACCTATTCTTTTCAAGCTTTGGTCAAATCATCCGACATGTTTTCTTAGTGCAGTGAAATAGATACCTTGTTCTTGATCAATAATTTCAATTAGTTGAAATAATCAAAAATTAACATTTCCATAATTTCAAGCAACCTCAGAAATCTGAACGGGAAACTTTTCAATTCAAATTGGAATATACGAAGGTTTCTATGTTTAAAATAAAGCACAGAGCGTACTTGATTTTTTAAAATAAGTCATAAACTAGTTGAGCAAAGAAAGGGCTAAGACATAGAGGAATCCACATTCAATACTCATCATACTTGAGACTACAAGGTTCCAGAATCATCTCAGTATGTTGGCTCATGTCTGCCCTTCTCACCTGGAAGAATGTGATTTATTATATGTTAACAATAACCAAAACCCAGGATTATAAACACTGAAAATTTTAAGCTTCTTTTTAAACATAGCCATGATTATTTTTTTCTTGTTTAAAGGAAATTTATCTGAAAAGGAATGATTGTTTATATGGGTGATGAAATTATAAAATAATCAAAATACTGAGATACACTGATTGTATACTCTCCATGTGATTTTACAATAGCTCTCTCTTATTCATCTACATTAATAGATATTATCCTTTGGAGAAGGAGAGGCAAAGCTCTAAGCAGTAGAGTGTATGTGGAGAGTACCTGGACAATTTAATCAGAATCTCCAAACAGTGTAAAGAAATGCAATACACAATTGTGAAAGTAGGCTTTATCAAAGATGTATTAGTCCATTTTATACTGCTATGAAGAACTACCCAAGACTGGGTAATTTATAAAGAAAAACAGGGTTAATGGACTCACAGCTCCACATGACTGGGGAGGCCCCACAATCATGGTGGAAGTCAAAGGAGGAGGAAAGGCATGTCTTACATGGAGGCAGGCAAGAGCATGTGCAGGGGAACCGACCTTTATAAAACCATTAGATCTCATAAGACTTATCACTATCACAAGAACAGCATGGGAAAAATCTGCCCCAATGATTCAATTACCCCCTACCAGGTCCCTCCCACAATACATAGGGATTACAGGAGCTACAATTCAAAACAAATTTGGGTGGGGACACAGCCAAACTATAACAAAGTGGTGGCATGAAAGAGATCAGTAAAGCAGAAAAGAGTTCAAGAATGTTTAATTCCAAAGGAATAACATTTATGAAAGCAATTTGCAAGAATAATTCTGTCATTTCTGCTTCCATTGTATTCCAAAGAATAACAAATGCATTTGCAATATTTACTACTGAATTTGAAGTAGATTTTAAGCTTTGACGAAGTGATGTCATTGCTGCTCTAGTCTTTTTGGTAAGTGAAAGGGCTGACCTGGCATTGATTTAAAATGTATCCCAAATAGACATTGATTTTGAAAGACATGTGGTTTTATAAAAAGGTGAAAGGTTGTCAAGTCTTCTAATAAAGAAAAAAGAAAGTCTGTGTTTTTATTTTTTACATTTAACTATATGACTTGAATATCAGAATTTGGAATAAAACGTGGTTAGCTTAAAGTTTGCTTAAATGTTATTTTTTCACATTGAAAGCTCAATGCAACCAGAAAAACTGAGGATAAGACCAGAATGTTTGTTGTTACTGTTTTTGGCCTCTAGTATATACTTATGAATGTTTGACTCATATGTCAACAAAGCTAAATAATCTGCCTTGTTAGCTGGGGGGCAGGACTAAAGAAATTACAAAATTTTTGCAGAAAAAAGTGACTAGTTTTTAGTCATTCATGGGAGTAACTATGGGGTATGAAGAAACAACTGCTACATAAGAAGTGGAATACAAAGGTCTTGTTAGCCATAAAACAGATACAAGTGAAATAGTGACTTAAACAAGGTACAAATATATTTCTCTCTCTTCCAAATGTCTGGATTTATAGCCCAGGATAGATGTGATAGCTCCAATAATAATCTAGGACCTTCTTACTATGTTGTTCTGCTTGTCTTCCACAACAACCTATATTTGTTAATATTTCATGTACAACACATTTGCTAGAGTTCCTGCTGTTACTTCTGCGTTCCATGAGCATACAGGTAAAAGGAAGGTGGAGAGGAAGTCTCCTTTCTTTAAGAACACATTTTAGAAGTTGGACGTTTCATGTCCACTTCTAGCCCACTGGCAAAACTTAGAGTTGCACTTAGCTGCAAGGAAAGTTTTTAAAACACAGACATTATTCAAGATGGGCATTGCAATTGCTAAAATTAAGGAATTCTATTAGTAAAGGAAGAAAAGAAATATGTACTGAGGCAAACCTTCTGGTACCTGACCCTAGATTATTTTACTAACCTTCATAAACAACAGCAATGAAATTTCCATCAACTCTGCACATTTTCTATAATTTAAAATTGATTAAGACTAAATGAAAGCTGAATTCATTTTTGCTTACTAGATATTTGTAAAAACCTTTTATATTTTATTTTATAAACCATAATGTTTAAAATAAAACTGATTAAAGTAGACAGTTATTTTATCTCTTCATTGATAAAGGAGTGAGCTAAACAACATCTAAGGTGGCCTTACATAAGTAATCTAAAGATCTAAGATTCCATGAAAATCTATAATTTATAATATTGTATATAATATATATTGTAAATATAATTTATAATATTATTATATTTTATTCATCGAATGTTCATTTTTGATACCAGAAATTTGATCAAATAGAATACCATGGAAACATGGAAACACCTATGAAACATCACTAGGGTAGGTGTGTCATGCCCCGTAAAAGGAAACTAAATATAGTTTCCCTATATGTCTGAGAATAGGGTCTGAGTATAACCCAACCTTATCACTGTTTCTCTCATATATGCAGATTTCTTAGCAATTAGGTGGTCAGTAGTTTGAAAAAGCTATTTCAAATGACTTTCTTTGAAGAATAACCTGTTTGAATCTAACATAGCCAGGACATTTTCACTAGACTTCACATAAATATTTATCTCATTTAATTATTAGAACAATCTTATGATTACTCCCATTATTCCTATTGACTGTTGAGTAAACCGGGCTGCAGAAAAAAGAGGGGGACTTGCTCAAGGTCATTCACCCAGTAAGTAACAAAATAAGAATTTAAATTTTATTCTGACTTTAGAGGCCAATCATATAACCACTACATGAAAGACACTTGCAACTTAAAAGAATTTTAAGAAAGAATAATGGACTTGTTATACCATTTATTTTCTGTATAGACAATTACATTTTTAAAATAAACTCAAAGTCATGCATCTTTGTATGCATATACATTCAATTCCATTGACAGAGATAAAGTTATTCTTTAAAATTATGCTCTTCCTGGCCGGGCGTGGTGGCTCATGCCTGTAATCCCAGCACTTTGGGAGGCTGAGGCAGGCAGATCACCTGAGGTCAGGAGTTTGAGACCAGCCTGGCCAACATGGTGAAACCCCGTCTCTACTAAAAATACAAAAATTAGCCAGGCGTGGTTGCAGGTGCCTGTAATGCCAGCTATTCTGGAGGCTGAGGCAGGAGATTCGCTTGAACCTGGGAGGCAGATGTTGCAGTAAGCCGAGATCGTGCCATTGCACTCCAGCCTGGGAGAAAGTATGAGTCTCTGTCTCAAAAAAAAAAAAAAAAAAAAAAAAAGATAAGAAAAATTACGTTCTTCCAATTTAGAAAAATTGTGTTCTTCCAATTTAGAAATATCCAGCCCTGAACCCTGCTCTGCCACTTAAGCTTTTTCTCAGTACAAGATTTTGTTGTTCATCTTTCCTTCTTTTAATTTTTAAAGTCTAACTTTCTTCATCAAAATTAAGGGAGTTAGAACAATGTTTGAGGATGAAATTGAAGACTAAGTATAAAAATCTTGTAGAGTGTCAGCCAGGCGTGGTGGCACAAGCCTGTAATCTCAGCACTTTGGGAGGCTGAGGCAGGTGGATGGCTTGAGGTTGGGAGTTTGAGACCAACCTGGCCAATGTGGTGAAACTCCTTCTCTACTAAAAATACAAAAATTAGCTGGGTATGGTGGCCCACGCCTGTAATCCCAGCTACTCAGGAGGCTGAGGCAGGAGAATAACTTGAACCCAGGAGGCGGAGGTTGCAGTAAGCCAAAATCACGCCACTGCACTCCAGCCTGGGCTGCAGAGCAAGACTCCGTCTCAAAAAAATCAATTGTAGAGTGTCTATGACATTTTTCATCTATTCATGAATTCATTCATGAATTTATTAATTCATCTTGAATTAAAATTACAGCAACTAAAATTCATCTGAAGATTCACTGGTAATTCAACTTGCATTTCAGTTTTAAAGCAATTAACTTTCAAAAATCTTGAAAAGGGAACACTATCAAAAAAGATATGCTGCTTAAAATGGTGCCTTCAGAAGAAGGTACTGAGTAAATATTTAATACATCAATACATGCATTTTGAAGTTGATGGTTGAATAGATTGTCTATTGTTTTGTGAACTGAAGTGTTATAACACATGGACTCAATGTATTAGGTTCAACTTCCTAACCTACCCATATACTCTTTGCATTAGCTTCAGTATTTACTTAATCTCTTTTAACTTCAGGTCTTCATCTGCAAAAATAAGAGTGAAAATTGCAGTACCTCTTAGGAATGTTTTAAAGAGTAAGCAGGTGGCCTGCAACAAATAATTTGCATTATTTTTGTAAGTAGTAAGCTTTAAAAATCAACTATTCTTATTAAATAGTAAAATTGTGCAAATTTGTATGCTAAATGTTAATTTCATGCTTCACTTTATTTTGTAATATTTGCATTTTAGAGGACCAACTAGTCCCGAGAGGGGTAGAATGCAAAATCAGAAGCCTTCTTTGAGCAGTTCTGCAAGCGCAAATAGTGGAGAGTATTCTGGACTTACACAGATTAACATTCGCTAATGGATAGAGGGGGATAGGGCAGATGTTATTCCAGCATATGCAAGGCCTTATGGCAGAAGAGACCATGGCCCTGTGAGAAGCTGAAAGAGGGTTGAGTGAATGTTGCCCAGAAAGGGGCATTTGGAGTGTTATGACGTGAGTCTGGAGAGATGGGTGGAAACCAAACTATGCAGTGGCTTCTGGACCATATTCAGGGTTTTGTTCTTTATCCTAAGAGCAGCGGAAAGTCATTATCAATTTTAAGCTGATGGCTTGGGGCACTCAGTGTATCAGAATGACATTTTAATAAGTTTACTCTGGCTTCCATGCAAACTGCTTTGAGGAGAGTTTAGAATAAAATATGTGGACACCAATTCATAGTGAATGTATTAGATCCACATTTAGAAAGCAAGTAGACAAAATATAATGAGTGAAAGACTCGATGTGGAAGATGAGGGAAAGGAAGATATCAAGCATGATGACTGGAATTTTGCTTTATGGAATTAGATGCCAACTGATAAATTAAAATATCCTCTATGATGTTCTCAAAATAAGTTGTTGGTGGAACAGACAATGAGAATGTCACCTAAAGTATTTAGAAACTACAGCCTCCTTGTGGCTATTTCGGTTCCTTTAGCATTTGATCAATCCTCTCAAATAAGACAGAAAAAATTCTAGCAAGCATTAGGTACACAAGAAGCTTATCGAGGCTGGAAGTTCTACCAAATCTCCTGCTGTCAGGAGGAAGTGCATTATTACACTACCTGTCCTGGTGACTTGCCTCATTCTCAGGTGATACTGTCTCATCTTAGTAAGTGGCTCCCATTAATACTGCAACAGGCTGAGTGTGGTGGCTCATACCTGTAATCCCAGCATCTTGGGAGGCCAAGGCA
Source organism: Papio anubis (assembly GCF_008728515.1). NCBI lineage: Eukaryota > Metazoa > Chordata > Mammalia > Primates > Cercopithecidae > Papio > Papio anubis. The sequence continues at coordinate 47,949 of NW_022165407.1, forward strand.
GGCAGATCACTTGAAGTCAGGAGTTCGAGACCAGCCTGGCCAACATGATAAACCCTATATCTAATAAAAATACAAAAATGAGCTGGGTGTGGTGGTGCACACCTGTAAACCCAGCTACTCAGGAATCTGAGGCAGAAGAATCACTTGAAATCCGGAGGCAGAGACTGCAGTGAGCAGAGATCGCACCACTGCACTCCAGCCTGGGCAACAGAGTGAGTACCACTTCATCTCAATATATATATATATATGTTTTTTGTTTTTTTTTTAAGAATTTTGAGGGTGGGCACGGTGGCTCAAGCCTGTAATCCCAGCACTTTGGGAGGCCGAGACGGGCGGATCACGAGGTCAGGAGATCAAGACCATCCTGGCTAACACAGTGAAACCCCGTCTCTACTAAAAAATACAAAAAACTAGCCGGGCGAGGTGGCGGGCGCCTGTAGTCCCAGCTACTCAGGAGGCTGAGGCAGGAGAATGGCATAAACCCGGGAGGCGGAGCTTGCAGTGGGCCGAGGTCCGGCGACCGCTCCCCACCAGCCGGGGCAAAGGGGGAAGACGGGGAGCCTCCTTTCAAAAAAAAAAAAGATTTTTGAGATATATATATAGATGAGCTTCTTCCTCCAAATGCTTTACTCCCTTTTTATCTCCAGAATACTAATTAGATCTTTATTTGAATCAAGAATATTAATGCACAAATGATCGATCCAGGAGGTTGAATTTCCAAATATTTTGCAGGTGATATATCACTGGTTTTTATTCGTAGATTCTGTAAGAGTGTTTTTCGAAAGAACCACTCTATTTTGCCCACCATCCCAAATACAGTTTTCATAGATAGCTCTCAATTCTCTGCATGCTGATGGTTGCAGTGTACATTGTGTAGGTCTCCTGTTCATCATCCCAGTGACCCAGAACCCTAGGCACATTTTGCAGACATCAAAATTCCCAGTTGGTTTTTGCTTAGTGTGTGCCTGTGAGTGGTAGCTTCAAGAAGACTCAGCAAGGCTAAAGAAACTCATCTGCTTATAACTAGACAGTGACAGAAACATCTGCTGGTTTTCATAGCTGGTTTGATTTATCTTTAAAAAAGAGATTCATACAGAGTATTGAGAAAGGGAGTTTAGTTTGAGAATATTAATAAAGAACCAATTAGGAAATAAAAATTTTTGATTCTTAAAATCTTAGGTAAAATACATCGAAAATCTGAGTGCAGGAGAGCAGCCGGTGTCTGGAGGATATGCACTATGGAGAGTCAGAGAGCAAAGTAAGCAGTGAGGGTTCCCACACTGCCACCGCCCCCACTCCCACCACTGTCCAGCCTGGGACTTGAGAGACAACCTTGAGCCTTGTTCACCTGGGACCTAGTGTCCACCTGGGACCTGAATAGCAACATGGCGCCTTGGAGCCCACTTGAAACATCATGTGTACCTGGGGCCTGAGTGTCCATGTGGGGCCAGATGACCACTGGGGGCCTGAATGTCAACTTGGAGCCTGAAGTCTACTGGGAGCCTAGGTATGCAACTAGGTCCAGGTTTCTACCTGGGGCCTGATGTCCACCAGGGCCTGGTATTCACCTGGGGCCTGATGTCTACCTGGTTCCGGGTGTCAATCTGGGACCTGATGAAAACCTTAAGTTAGGTGTCCACCTGGGGCCTGATGTCAACCTGGAACCTGATGTCCACCTGGAGTCTGATGTTCAGCTTCGATCTGATGTCCACCTGGAGCCTAGCCAACCACCTGGGGCCTTAGGGCCACCCAGGGCATAATGTCCACCTGAAGCTTGATGTCTACCTGGGGACTGGTTTTCCACCTGGGGCCTAAGTTCTCTTTTCAGGCCTGATGTCCTCCAGTTGGCCTGGTGTTCATCTGGTTCCTTGGTGTCAATTTACTGCCTGGATTCCAGTGTCCTCCTGGGGCCTGATGTCTACCAGGAACCTAGTTACACCTGGGACCTGGGTGTCCACATGGGACCTGATGTTCACCCACGGCCTAGGAATCCAACTGGTGAGTGGTGTCCCCCTGGGTCCTGGTGTTCACCTGGGGGCTGATATCAATCTTCAGCCTAGGTATTCACCTGGGGACTGGCATCCACCTTCAGCATGGTTGTCTATCTAGGACCAGTGTCCACCTGGGACCTGTTGTACAGCTGGGGCCTCTGTGTCCACCTAGGATCTGGTGTCAACTTGGGGCTGGGGTATTTACCCGGAGCCTGGATGTCCACTGGGACATGATACTCACTGGCCTGGAACTTCACCTAAGGCCTGATGTTTCCCAGGATCTATGTATCTACCTAGGGACTTGTGTCCAGGTGGGGCCTGAGGTCCATCTGGGACCTGGAATTAACCTGGGACCTGATGTCCACCTGGGGCCTGGGTGTCTGATATCTATCTGGGGCCTGGGTGTCCTGTGGTCTAATGTCCACTTGTGGGCTGGTGTCCACCTGGGGTCTGGGTGTCCACCTAGGAACCTGATGTCCACCTGAAGCCTAGGTAACCACCTAGGGCATGGTGTTACCTGTGCCTTGATTTCCACCTGAGCCTGGTGTACATCTGGGGCCTGAGTGTCCATCTGAGGCCTGATGTACACCTCAAGCCCAGTGTCCACTTGTGGCCTGATGTCAACTTGGAAGCTGATATCCACCTGGGGACGGATGTGCTCCTGGGGCCTGATATCCAACTGGGACCAGATGTTCACCTAAGACCTGGAGTTAATCTGGGACCTGATGGTCACCAGGGTCCCAGGTGTCTACCTAGGGCCTAGTGTCCAACTAGGGCCTGATGTCCACCTAGAGTCTAGTATCCACCTTGGCCCTGATGCTACCTGAGGCCTGGGTGTCTACTTAGAACCTGAATGCCCAATTGGGCCCTGATGCCCACCTGGGGCCTGGTGTCCTGTTAGGGCTTGATAGCTACCTAAAGCCTGGGTATCCTCCTGGAGCCTGATGCTCACCTGTAGGCTGGTGTCCATATGGGGCCTGGGTGTCCACCTGTGAGCCTGATGTACACCTTATGTACCAGAAAAATGGTATATACCTGGGGCCTGATATACACCTGGAACCTGTGTGTCCACTTGACCCCTGATGTCCACCTGGGGCCTGGTGTTTACCTGGGGCCTATATCCACCTGGGGTCTGAGTGTCCTCATAGGCCTGGATATTCTCCTGGAAACTGGTAGCAACCTGGGGCTTAGCTATACACCTGAGACCTGTGGTCTGTCAGGGGCCTATGTCCACCTTGGGCCTGGTTTTCATCTGAAGCCTCGTGTTCACCTGGGCCCTGGGTGTCAACCTGGGGGTTGATGTTCACCAAGGGCCTTTTTATCCACCTGAGACTTAATGTCCACTTGGGGCCTGATTTCCACCTGGGGTCTGGGAGACCACCTGGGAACTGATGTTCAGCTGGCCCTGGAGTTCACTTGGGGCCTGTTGTCCACCTGGGGCCTGGGTGTCAACCTAGAGCCTGATGTCCACCTCAGGCCTGATACTTGTGGCCTAAGTGTGCATCTGGGGCCTGTTGTTTGCATGTGTCCAGGATATTCTTCTGGGGCATGGGTGACTACTTGGTCCCTGATGTCTCCCTGAGGCCTGGGGGGTCCACCTAGAGCTAGATATCCACCTGGCACCTGCATATCCTCCAGTGGCCTGATGTCCACCTATTACCTGGTGTCGATCTGGGGCCTGGAGATCAACCTGGGTCCTGATGTACACCTTGAGTCCAGTGTCCACCTGAAGTCTGATGTTTGCCAGGTGTCCCAAATTCACCTGGGACGTGATACCAACCTGGCTCCTGGATTTTTATGTGGGGCCTCATTTCCATCAAGGGCCTTGGTGCTCACCTGAGCCTGTGTGTCTCTCAGGGACCTGATGTTTCTCATGGGTCTAGATTTCCACTTGGGCCTTCTGTCCACATGGGACCTGATGTGCTCCTGAGGTTTGATGTTCAGCTGGGGACCAAGTATTCACCTGGGGACTGGTGTCCAGCTGAGGACTGATGTCCAGCTGAGGACTGATGTCCAGCTGGGACCTTATGTTTACTTGGGGTTTGGTGTCCACCTGAGGCTTAGGTGTCCCTCTGGGGCCTGAAGTAAACTTGGGGCCTGGTATCTACCCAGGGCTGGATGTTCATCTGTGGACTATCTATCTGGGGACTGATGTCTCCTTGGAGCTAGATGTTCATGCTGGGCATGAGGTCCATTTGGGGCACTGGTGTTGACCTGGGGCCTGATGTGGATCTGGGGCTTGAATCTAAGATCAACTTGATTTTTTTTTTTTTTTGTAAGTGACTTGGTCTTTACACTTGAAGATTCACACACCACATAATTTTTAAGGTTTAATTTTTGTTACAATATATTTTTGAATTTTGTCTCTGGGCCAAAATGTTCAGGTGTATGATAGGTGCCTCTCAATATGTAAATTCAAATTTTATTTCAAGAAAGTGTGTGTGTGTGCACGCATGCATGCATGTGTGCCTGTGTGTGTTTATGAGACTGTTATAGTCTTAAAATTAATTCTATTTCAACGTTTCATATTTCCTCAAAGAAAAAAAATGAAGGAAATAAGTTACTCCAATTACACCTCTGCCAGATTCTCTTTGCATATCTTATCTTCCACACCTATTCCTAATTCTTTTGATAACATTCTTAATTCTGTTTTATTCTCTTAGCTTTGTTTCTATCCCCTATTTCTAACACTATATTTTCAATTAATTCATGCCCTGTCTGAGGAACACTGTAATTTAATCTTAATTTCTGATACACAATTTTTTCCCAATTTTTCTCTGAGACTGATGAGTATCCACTTTGCATTTTATTTTCCTTTTGTCTAGAACTATCATGAAATTTTGGATTTCTGCTTCAAAATATTCTTCTATCTGCCTTTACATGAACAATCACTGTATTTTAAACATTAGTTGTTTTATGTTGTTTCCTATGCTCCATAGCTGTTTTCATTGCTCTGTGTGTGTGTGTGTGTAAAGTTGTAAAAATTTTTGAGACTCACTTTCTGTTATTTTCTGAGGTTAAAGAGAAAACAATAGGTAAATTGATAAATTTAGACACGTAAAGTTTCTGAGAATAAATTTAAAAGAGGAATTGGAGGTATATCTAATTTCAAATAAATTTTTAGAAAAAAATTAATCTAAAAAAATAACTAAATCAACTACCTGAAAGCCTAGAAAGATTGTATGAGTAAAATAAAAAGTTTAACATACGTAAGGACTTTAAACCACTTTAAGAAACAATAGATCATTAAAGATTAAAATTTAAAAATGATTTTTTCATATTAGAAATTCTAACTAAGAAGAAAATGAATGCAAATGAAACTGAACTTTGAAAAAGAGATAAGTAGAGATGTGATATAGATTTAAAAATTTGGTCTTAAATCAGAAAAAAATAAGTTTATTTGTTTTCCTTTCAGAAATTTCTCCAAACTATCAAAGATAAACAGAAAACAACAAATAACAACAAACAAACAGAAAAGCACAACAACAAGGCCTGTTTATTTCATCCTCTCCTAATAGTCTTCTGTTCATGATTTTGCTTTTTCTGTATATGGGACTGCAGAGAGAAAACACACCAGCCGTAACAGTCCAAGTAACAAATTTTCATATGTGCATTATCTTTTCCATTGTAAAGTTCCAAAAGAACACCTCATTATGACTGTACATTATGTTCAAAAATTTGAACACTAAAGAAATTGCACTTGAGAGTTGGACCCATTCCTTCCATTCATTCAGCAAATGTTTACTAAGTGCCTACCACTATTCTTTTAGGCACCACATATTCAGTGATTAAAAACTCAGTTGAGGTTTCTATTCCCATAAAGTTTTAATTCCAGCATTAGGAGTCAGCTAATAAAAAGATAAATGTAAGCATTGCAAGTGAGAAAAGGCAATGGAATAAGGATGGTTGTGTACAGAGATGGGAATGTTAACTTATGGGAAGTCTTGAGACAAAAATGAGAAAGAATGAATTGAACAACCAGAAAGATGTAGACAATAGAGTCCAAGAACTAGAAGATGCAGGCCCTGATAGGCCATGTGGATCATTTGCAATTAAATTTGGGAAACTCCATCTTCAACACAGTGAGTTCAATAGAAGGAGGTTCATTCTATCAGGTAATGGGAAGTCCGAGGTGGAGGTAGATAGTTTTAATGGCTGAAAAGGCTCAGTGATGTATTCTTTTGGAGCCTCTTAGACTTTACATCACTGTTCCAAAATAGTTATGGTTGCTCTGGCCATCACAATTGTATCCCAGATAGGAAACATGGAAGAAAGGGCAACCAGTGTGTGGTAAAACTTGCATCAGGAAAGTCAAAATTCTCGAAGAACTTTCTAGTAGGATTCCATTTCATTACCCAGAATCACAAAGCTGATGACTTCTGGTTGTAAGAAAGATTAGAAATTATGTTGCTGAATGCCGCGGGTTTGGCCTAAGTCAAGTTGCTCACCACACTGAAAGCCAATCATTAAGACAAGGAGTGTTTCCAGAGAAGAAAGGCTTTAATGCAGATGCCATCAGCCAGGTCATAGATCAGCTTTAAGTCAGTCTCCCACCCCAACTAAAATTAGAGGTGTATCTAGTGGGAAATGAATGTAACTACATACAGGAAAACAGGAATCAGGAAGGGGTGAGTAAGAGGAGTTGGTCAACAAGCAGCAGGTGCATCTCATTATCCAATGCACTGTTGGAAAGTTTCAGTTCCTTGATACTATCTGTGAGTCCTGGTGGTTGGTTTTCTAAGAAAGGAATTCAGATAAAACAAATGTAATTTTCTTCAACTTCAGTTGTATGGGAAAGCTGAGCCAGTTTAAATTAGGGTTTTATGTTATATCACCAACCTGATAACTGGGCTTTACATATTCATGATTCCAGCCCTGAAGGTGTTCTGATAAGAAGGCACAACAGAATGATGGATACTGGATGGGCAACACTATTAGTCTTTGCCATCCGTGAGTCAGAAGTTCTGATTTTATCACATGTGTGTTGGAGGCCTTTAGACGGTTTTCAGCAGCAAGTAGCATACTTAGATGTAAATGTTACATTGACATTTTGCCTGCTGCATGGAGAGTGAGTTGTAGGCAGGTGGCAGTAGAAGCCAGGACAACTGGGGATGTCACTATAGACATCCAGGTGAGAATCAGTGGTGGCCCGGAACATCATGAAATTAATGGACACAGAGAGAAGTGGAAAGAATAAAAACAATGTTCTGGAGAGATGCAGGACTTATTCATGAAATGAAAATGCAGAGCGAGGGAACAATAGCCCCCAGGGATGAATGAAACCTAAAATTTTGACTTGAGGATCTCGAAGACCATGGTGCTTGAGATGGGGGGACTTTGGTGGGAATAGGATTGAGGGTGGTGGATGTCAAGAGTTCTGTAACAATTTGCTATGTAGGAGATGCTCTTAGACATCCAGATGGAGTTACCAGTCAGTAGCCTATCACCTTTTATTCTGGAGAACAGGACAGGTGGGAGAACATGGCAAGAACTCTGTGAGGAATTAGAGATATAGGAGGTTACACCCTTGACCAAAGTATAACCAGCAAGTCCTATTCAATCTGCTGAGTTTTAGAGTCAGGCTCAGAAAAGGGCCCAGAGCATGGGCAGGAGGATCCACAAGCTTCCCAGGGTTCTTCCTGGGCCAGGGCCCTGCCCAGCACAGCCTTGGAAGGACAAGATTAGGGTCCTGCAGTCCACCTCTGTGGGTACCTGGAATCGGATGGTCCCACCTGTCATAGTGTAGGTACAGGGGATTAAGCCCGTATTTTCTCCTTTTTATGAATAATGTGATTTATTTGGAGTATGGAACCACAGGTTTCTATGTACTCAGAAGTATCTGTTGGCCTTGGTTCTTTATGAATGACTGAGTGTGTGCAGAGACACTTGGAAAATGCTTTTTACTCCTGGGGGGTCCTTCAGAGCAGAGAGAGGCTTGGGGGCTTGGGTGATGATTTGGGATAAGACAGAATGTTCCCAGGCACTGGACTCTGTGTCAAAAATCCTGGGACAAGAGCAGGCCCCGTTGGGTCCTTGAGGTCCTCATTTGGAAGTTGGGGGAAATCGCTGCCCTGGCCAAGGTAAGGGTGCCTTGAGAATGAGCAGCATACCCCAGGAGCTGGAGGCAAAAAGGGGACAAGAGAGGCTTCCAAGGTCCCTCTTGGTGCCCTTAGAGCCTGCAGTTTCTGCTCATTTGCCTCCTGGGACCCTGGAGAGCCACCAAGTTGAGGACCCCCTAATGCAGATGACTGTTGTGTTCTGTGATGCTCCTCCTGGCCACGTGGGTGGTGGGAGGGCAGCCTCCTGGGTCGCTGGTGCCCACTGGAGCCAGGAGAAAGTCATGCTGAGGTCATGCACCTCTAGTTCTCGTGCTGCCACACGTTCCCATCGTCGGCTCGGGGATACGCCAGTGCCACGCGTGGGGCCATGGGCTCCGCCGCGGAACCGCCCCTGTCCCTGTTTGCGCGTGTCCTGGAAGGCAGTAGCAGCTTGCAGGAGCCCCGGGGCTTTTGCAAGCGGGGGAAGGCCGCCGCTCTTTCGGAGGGGGAGGGAGGCCGAGGGCTCGTGGGTCAGTGAATTTTCGGCTGGCACCACGCCTTAAGGCCCAGGGGATGATTCAGTGCTGCAGCGAGGCCCCGCCTGCCTCAGCCGATGATGGCGAGCCCATCCTTTCTCACCCGGAGGGGTCCAAAATCCCATCTGAAGAGGAGTCCTGAGACCCCAGCAGACGCCCTGAAGCTCCCCCTCCACCGGTGGAAGTCGGCTCAAGGAGGTCCTGAAGACAGGACTCCGGGGGTCTTGGTACTGGGATGCCCGCGGCCCCTTCTCCCACGCCGCCCCCTGCTGGAGCCCGGATCCGGCGGCCGCCGGGGCTGCAGCGGCAGCCCCCAGCGGCCCCCCAC
>NW_022165408.1:0-1684 GCF_008728515.1 Papio anubis
GTACACATGCAGCTTTGTTACATAGATAAACTGTGTGCCATGAGGGTTTAATGTACAGTAGTTTAGTCACCCAGTTAGTAAGTATAATATCCAATAGGTATATTTTTCTGATCCTCTCCCTCCTCCCACCCTCTACCTTCAAGGAGGCCCTAGTGTCTGTTGTTCCCCTCCTAGTGTCCATGTGTTTTTGTTGTTGTCTCCCACTTGTGAGACACATGTGGTATTTGGTTTTCTGTTTCTGAATTAGTTCTGCTTAGGATAATGGCCTCCAACTCCATCCATGTTGCTGCAAAGGACATGATCTTGTTCTTTTTATGGATGCATAGTATTCCATAATGTATATGTGCCACATTTTTGTATCCAGTCCACCATTAATGGGCATTTAGGTTGATTCCATGTCTTTGGTATTGTGAGTAGTGCTACAATGAACATACATATGCATATGTCTTTATGGTATAATGATTTATATTCCTTTGAGTATATACCCAATAATGGAATTGCTGGGCCAAATGGTAATTCTTCTTTAAGTTCCTTGAGGAATTGCCACACAGCTTTCCATAATGGCTTAACTAATTTGTACTCCCACCAGCAGTGTATAAGCATTCCCTTTCTCTACAACCTGCCTCTATTATTTTTTGACTTTTTAATAATAGCCATTCTGACTGGTGTGAGATGGTATCTCAGTGTGGTTTTGATTTACCTCTTGCTAATGATTAGCGATCTTGAGCATTATTTCCTATGCTTGTTAGCCATCTGTATGTCTTTGGTGGTTTCTTATTCACAAAGTAGAATGTTTCATCACAAGAAGGGAATATTTTGCAGTAATGTGGACTTTTCATCCTGAAAAAAAATGGTTTGACATAATTAAAGACAGTGAGTAAAATATAAGCTTAATTTAGCTACCACACAATGTATACATACATGTATCAAAACTTTATGTTGTACATCATTAGTATATACAATTTTTATTTAATTACAAAATAAAAATTAAAAATTGAAAAATAAGTTACAACTTGTAAAATTTAGTCAGTATCTATAGAAAGTAGGCTTTTCTTTGAAATAATAGAAGGCAAAACAAAACTAGTAACTAGATTACATCAACATTTAAAATTCAAATGTGATAATATCATAATAAGAATATTTCTGTTTGGGAAATCAGGCCGCTATACCAATATAATAACATAATTAAAACACATTTTAAATATAGTGATTATATAGCTTCATTTTAAATGAAGTCCGCTTATCTCCTATACAATGGGTGTTCAAATCATCCATTTGCATTTGGGAATGGCTTGGCAAAGCAATTCTGATTTGCATACATCCTCTGAAATGTAGGTGGAGGTTCCCAAACCTTAATTCTTGACTTCTGTGGACCCACAGGCCCCACACATGCAGGGTACTCTGCATCCCAGCCACAGCTAAAAGGGGCCAACGTACAGCTCAGACTGTTGCTTCAGAGGGCACAAGCCCTAAACTTTGGAAGCTTACACGTGTGGGGCCTGTGGGTCCACAGAAGTCAAGAATTAAGGTTTGGGAACCTCCACCTACATTTCAGAGGATGTATGGAAATGCTTGGATATCCAGGCAGAAGTTTGATGCTGAGGCACAGCCCTCATGTAGAACCTCTGCTAAGATAGTGCAGAAGGGAGAGGTGGGGTGGGAGCCCCCACACAGAGGCCCTACT
>NW_022165409.1:0-1682 GCF_008728515.1 Papio anubis
AGGACAGCACGTGGAGGATTGTGCTAAACCATTAGAAACCACCCCCCGTGAGTCAATCACCTCCCACCAGGGCCCACCTCCAACACAGGGTTACAGTTCAGCATGAGATTTGGGTGGGGACACAGAGCCACACCATGTCAGGTTTCCCATTCTTCTGCACGTGCTTTGCAAATGGTTCTGTCACTGATTTTTGTTTTTGTTGATACATAATATATGTACATATTTTCAGAGTGCATGTGATATCTTGATTCATCCCTATATTGATCAAATCTGGGTACTTGGGATGTCTTTCACTTGAAATATTTTCTTTTCCTTGTGCTGGTAATGTTCAAGTTATTCTCTCCTAGCTGTTTTGAAATACACAGTAGATGACCCACTGCCATCCCCCTGCTGATTTATCAATAGTAGGTCTTGTGCTCCCATTAGGCTGTGTGTTTGTGCCCGTTACCAGCCTCTGCCCATCCTGCTTATGAGTGGGCTCTGCTGGGCCCTGTTGGCCACCTACTCTTGGTCTCCATGAGGTCTGCTCTCAGCTCCTGCTTATGAGTGAGAACATGTGCCGTTTCTTTGCTTGGCTCGTTTGCTTAACGTAATGTCCTCCAGCTCCATCCATGCTGTCGCGGATGACAGGGCTCTCCGCTGTGTGGTGGAGTATTGCTCCTGTGTATGTTCAGGCCACATTCCCTTCATCCCCTGTTGACGGGCACTCAGGTGATTCTGGACCTTGGCTGCTGTGGATGGTGCTGCATTGAAGCCGGGAGCAGTCACTGGCTTTATACTCGGGGGATGTGAGCCACTTTGATGTTCTCAAGCAGCCTATCCCCAAAATCCTCCGTGGAATGCCGCATTCCTTTGTGCCCATGGCTTCCACTAGGATGAACTGCTGGGAAGGGGCTTTGAGTGAACGCTTGGGTTTCTGTCTTTAACTGGTACCTGACTGCACTGACCAAGCAGGGGTCCCAGTGACCCTGGACACTGCCTCACATAAGGTCCAAAGATGCAGTTAGGTTCTTTTTTTAACTTAAAAAAAAAAAAAAAAACTTTTGACCTGGTTAAGCTAGAGCATTATCAGTGTTTTTCATATTGGAAAGGTGTATATTTTATTTTCTAAGAAGGAAAAAAATCCTGTTAAATACTCTAACCACAGATTAAATCATGTCAAGGAAAGAGGTACTATTTTGGGGGAAAATTACCCCTTCATGTCAAAGATCAAGGAGATGACTTACATAGTTTAATTGAGTTAATTATGAAATCTTAAGTGGTTTTGAGAAGATGAACTGTGGATGCTGCAAGACATGAGACTGAGGCTGACTTAATGTTAGTCAGCCCTGACAGAATGTGGCTGTTACTTAAAGCTTGCTCCAGTATTACTTGATAGATTGTAAGTTAATGTAAAGATCTGTTTGATGCTTTTATTTTACAAGATATTATTGAGAAAAAGTTTGACAGCCAAGGAACAGCCTTCAACCAATTTCTTCCTAATTTCTATCACCAGAAAAATTTGTCCTGTTAATTCCAGAATTTACTTTTGGAAAGTTCCTGTAAGGAGAGCAGAGGTATTGGTGGTTGAATGGTGACTTGAATTTAGGTGAAGATCATTAAATATTTCATAGTCATGTTTGTCTTGGTGGTTTTAATTTTATATTAAATTTAGAACTGTGAGTCAAACCAAATGTGTTCTT
>NW_022165410.1:0-1682 GCF_008728515.1 Papio anubis
AGGACAGCACGTGGAGGATTGTGCTAAACCATTAGAAACCACCCCCCGTGAGTCAATCACCTCCCACCAGGGCCCACCTCCAACACAGGGTTACAGTTCAGCATGAGATTTGGGTGGGGACACAGAGCCACACCATGTCAGGTTTCCCATTCTTCTGCACGTGCTTTGCAAATGGTTCTGTCACTGATTTTTGTTTTTGTTGATACATAATATATGTACATATTTTCAGAGTGCATGTGATATCTTGATTCATCCCTATATTGATCAAATCTGGGTACTTGGGATGTCTTTCACTTGAAATATTTTCTTTTCCTTGTGCTGGTAATGTTCAAGTTATTCTCTCCTAGCTGTTTTGAAATACACAGTAGATGACCCACTGCCATCCCCCTGCTGATTTATCAATAGTAGGTCTTGTGCTCCCATTAGGCTGTGTGTTTGTGCCCGTTACCAGCCTCTGCCCATCCTGCTTATGAGTGGGCTCTGCTGGGCCCTGTTGGCCACCTACTCTTGGTCTCCATGAGATCTGCTCTCAGCTCCTGCTTATGAGTGAGAACATGTGCCGTTTCTTTGCTTGGCTCGTTTGCTTAACGTAATGTCCTCCAGCTCCATCCATGCTGTCGCAGATGACAGGGCTCTCCGCTGTGTGGTGGAGTATTGCTCCTGTGTATGTTCAGGCCACATTCCCTTCATCCCCTGTTGACGGGCACTCAGGTGATTCTGGACCTTGGCTGCTGTGGATGGTGCTGCATTGAAGCCGGGAGCAGTCACTGGCTTTATACTCGGGGGATGTGAGCCACTTTGATGTTCTCAAGCAGCCTATCCCCAAAATCCTCCGTGGAATGCCGCATTCCTTTGTGCCCATGGCTTCCACTAGGATGAACCGCTGGGAAGGGGCTTTGAGTGAACGCTTGGGTTTCTGTCTTTAACTGGTACCTGACTGCACTGACCAAGCAGGGGTCCCAGTGACCCTGGACACTGCCTCACATAAGGTCCAAAGATGCAGTTAGGTTCTTTTTTTAACTTAAAAAAAAAAAAAAAAACTTTTGACCTGGTTAAGCTAGAGCATTATCAGTGTTTTTCATATTGGAAAGGTGTATATTTTATTTTCTAAGAAGGAAAAAAATCCTGTTAAATACTCTAACCACAGATTAAATCATGTCAAGGAAAGAGGTACTATTTTGGGGGAAAATTACCCCTTCATGTCAAAGATCAAGGAGATTACTTACATAGTTTAATTGAGTTAATTATGAAATCTTAAGTGGTTTTGAGAAGATGAACTGTGGATGCTGCAAGACATGAGACTGAGGCTGACTTAATGTTAGTCAGCCCTGACAGAATGTGGCTGTTACTTAAAGCTTGCTCCAGTATTACTTGATAGATTGTAAGTTAATGTAAAGATCTGTTTGATGCTTTTATTTTACAAGATATTATTGAGAAAAAGTTTGACAGCCAAGGAACAGCCTTCAACCAATTTCTTCCTAATTTCTATCACCAGAAAAATTTGTCCTGTTAATTCCAGAATTTACTTTTGGAAAGTTCCTGTAAGGAGAGCAGAGGTATTGGTGGTTGAATGGTGACTTGAATTTAGGTGAAGATCATTAAATATTTCATAGTCATGTTTGTCTTGGTGGTTTTAATTTTATATTAAATTTAGAACTGTGAGTCAAACCAAATGTGTTCTT
>NW_022165411.1:0-1682 GCF_008728515.1 Papio anubis
TCCCCAGTTCCCACTCTCATTGGGTGTCGGATGTCTAGAGAAGCCAATCAGCGTCGCCGCGGTCTCAGTTCTAAAGTCCCCACCCGCCCATCCGGGCTCAGTCTCCTCAGACGCCGAGATGCGGGTCATGGCGCCCCGAACCCTCCTTCTGCTGCTCTCGGGGGCCCTGGCCCTGACCGAGACCTGGGCCGGTGAGTGCGGGGTCGGGAGGGAAATGGCCTCTGCGGGGAGGAGCGAGGGGACCGCAGGCGGGGGCGCAGGACCCGGGGAGCCGCGCGGGGAGGAGGGTCGGGCGGGTCTCAGCCTCTCCTCGCCCCCAGCCTCGCACTCCATGAGGTATTTCAGCGCCAGCACGTCCCGGCCCGGCCGCCGGGAGCCCCGCTTCATCTCCGTGGGCTACGTGGACGACACGCAGTTCGTGCGGTTCGACAGCGACGCCGCGAGTCCGAGGATGGAGCCGCGGGCGCCGTGGGTGGAGCAGGAGGGGCCGGAGTATTGGGACCGGAACACACGGAACACCAAGGCCCACGCACAGACTGACAGAGTGAACCTGTGGATCCTGCTCCGCTACTACAACTAGAGCGAGGGAGGTGAGTGGCCCCGGCCCGGGGCGCAGGTCACGACCCCTCCCCATCCCCCACGGACGGCCCGGGTCTCCCCGAGTTTCCGGGTCCGAGATCCGCCCCGAGGCCGCGGGACCCGCCCAGACCCTCGACCGGGGAGAGCCCCAGGCGCCTTTACCGGGCTTCATTTTCAGTTTAGGCCAAAATCCCAGCGGGTTGGTCGGGGCGGGGCGGGGCTCGGTGGGCGGGGCTGACCGCGGGGGCGGGGCCAGGGTCTCACACCATCCAGACGATGTATGGCTGCGACCTGGGGCCCGACGGGCGCCTCCTCCGCGGGTATTACCAGCACGCCTACGACGGCAAGGATTACATCGCCCTGAACGAGGACCTGCGCTCCTGGACCGCCGCGGACTTGGTGGCTCAGAACACCCAGCGCAAGTGGGAGGCGGCCCGTGCGGCGGAGCGGCAGAGAGCCTACCTGGAGGGCCGGTGCCTGGAGTGGCTCCGCAGATACCTGGAGAACGGGAAGGAGACACTGCAGCGCGCGGGTACCAGGGGCAGTGGGGAGCCTTCCCCATCACCTCTAGATCGCCCGGGATGGCCTCCCATGAGGAGGGGAGGAAAATGGGATCAGCGCTAGAATGTCGCCCTCCCTTGAATGGAGAATGGCATGAGTTTCCCTGATTTCCTCTGAGGGCCCCCTCTGCTCTCTAGGACAATTAAGGGATGACGTCTCTGAGGACATGGAGGGGAAGACAGTCCCTAGAATACAGATCAGGGGTCCCCTTTGACCCCTGCAGCAGCCTTGGGCACCGTGAATTTTTCTCTCAGGCCTTGTTCTCTGCCTCACACTAAATGCGTTTGAAGGTCTGATTCCAGCTTTTCTGAGTCCCTCGGCCTCCACTCAGGTTAGCACCAGAAGTCGATGTTCCTCTCTCAGAGTCTAGAACTCTCCAAGGAATAGGAGATTATCCCAGATGCCTGTGTCCAGGCTGGTGTCTGGGTTCTGTGCTCTCTCCCCCACCCCAGGTGTCCTGTTCATTCTCAGGGTGGTCACATGGGTGCTGCTGGGGTGTCCCATGAGAGATGCAAAGCGCCTGAATTTTCTGACTCTTTCCA
>NW_022165412.1:0-1681 GCF_008728515.1 Papio anubis
TCCCCAGTTCCCACTCTCATTGGGTGTCGGATGTCTAGAGAAGCCAATCAGCGTCGCCGCGGTCTCAGTTCTAAAGTCCCCACCCGCCCATCCGGGCTCAGTCTCCTCAGACGCCGAGATGCGGGTCATGGCGCCCCGAACCCTCCTTCTGCTGCTCTCGGGGGCCCTGGCCCTGACCGAGACCTGGGCCGGTGAGTGCAGGGTCGGGAGGGAAATGGCCTCTGCGGGGAGGAGCGAGGGGACCGCAGGCGGGGGCGCAGGACCCGGGGAGCCGCGCGGGGAGGAGGGTCGGGCGGGTCTCAGCCTCTCCTCGCCCCCAGCCTCGCACTCCATGAGGTATTTCAGCGCCAGCACGTCCCGGCCCGGCCGCCGGGAGCCCCGCTTCATCTCCGTGGGCTACGTGGACGACACGCAGTTCGTGCGGTTCGACAGCGACGCCGCGAGTCCGAGGATGGAGCCGCGGGCGCCGTGGGTGGAGCAGGAGGAGCCGGAGTATTGGGACCGGAACACACGGATCACCAAGGCCAACGCACAGACTGACAGAGTGAACCTGTGGATCCTGCTCCGCTACTACAACTAGAGCGAGGGAGGTGAGTGGCCCCGGCCCGGGGCGCAGGTCACGACCCCTCCCCATCCCCCACGGACGGCCCGGGTCTCCCCGAGTTTCCGGGTCCGAGATCCGCCCCGAGGCCGCGGGACCCGCCCAGACCCTCGACCGGGGAGAGCCCCAGGCGCCTTTACCGGGCTTCATTTTCAGTTTAGGCCAAAATCCCCGCGGGTTGGTCGGGGCGGGGCGGGGCTCGGTGGGCGGGGCTGACCGCGGGGGCGGGGCCAGGGTCTCACACCATCCAGACGATGTATGGCTGCGACCTGGGGCCCGACGGGCGCCTCCTCCGCGGGTATGACCAGCACGCCTACGACGGCAAGGATTACATCGCCCTGAACGAGGACCTGCGCTCCTGGACCGCCGCGGACTTGGTGGCTCAGAACACCCAGCGCAAGTGGGAGGCGGCCCGTGCGGCGGAGCGGCAGAGAGCCTACCTGGAGGGCCGGTGCCTGGAGTGGCTCCGCAGATACCTGGAGAACGGGAAGGAGACACTGCAGCGCGCGGGTACCAGGGGCAGTGGGGAGCCTTCCCCATCACCTCTAGATCGCCCGGGATGGCCTCCCATGAGGAGGGGAGGAAAATGGGATCAGCGCTAGAATGTCCCCTCCCTTGAATGGAGAATGGCATGAGTTTCCCTGATTTCCTCTGAGGGCCCCCTCTGCTCTCTAGGACAATTAAGGGATGACGTCTCTGAGGACATGGAGGGGAAGACAGTCCCTAGAATACAGATCAGGGGTCCCCTTTGACCCCTGCAGCAGCCTTGGGCACCGTGAATTTTTCTCTCAGGCCTTGTTCTCTGCCTCACACTAAATGCGTTTGAAGGTCTGATTCCAGCTTTTCTGAGTCCCTCGGCCTCCACTCAGGTTAGCACCAGAAGTCGATGTTCCTCTCTCAGAGTCTAGAACTCTCCAAGGAATAGGAGATTATCCCAGATGCCTGTGTCCAGGCTGGTGTCTGGGTTCTGTGCTCTCTCCCCCACCCCAGGTGTCCTGTTCATTCTCAGGGTGGTCACATGGGTGCTGCTGGGGTGTCCCATGAGAGATGCAAAGCGCCTGAATTTTCTGACTCTTTCCA
>NW_022165413.1:0-1681 GCF_008728515.1 Papio anubis
AGCAGGAGGCCACAGTTCAGGCTCCAGAGCCCCCTAAGGAGGTAGAAACTTCAAGGCAGCAGATGATCCCAGTGCAGCTTTCAGAGCCACCTAAGGAGGTTGCAGCTCAACCTCTAGCTCATGATGAGGTGACAGGCCCAACACCAGGTCAGGATCAAGCTCAGCATTCAACATTGCCCAGTGTCATAGTTCAACCTTCGGACCTGGGACTTACCATCATTCCAGAACCCACTATGGAGGTTGAATATTCTACACCCCTGAAGAAGACTATAGTTCCTGCAAAGCACCTTAAGGTGACACTTCCACATCCAGACCAGGTTCAAACTCAGCATTCACACCTGACTCAAGCCACAGTTCAACCTTTGGACCTAGGGCTTACCATCACTCCAGAATCCACGACAGAGGTTGAACTTTCTCCAACCGTGCAGGAGACCCCAACTCAGCCTCCTAAGAAAGTTGTACCCCAACTTCTAGTATATCAAGAGGTAGCAATTCTAACACCAGGTCAGGATGAAGCTCAGCATCCAATGTCACCCAGCATCACAGTTCAACCTTTGGACCTGGGACTTACCATCACTCCAGAACCTACTACAGAGGTTGTACCTTCTACAGCCCTGACAACTACAGCTCCTCCTCCAAAACACCCTGAGGTGACACTTCTACCTTCAGACAAGGGTCAGGCTCAGCATTCACACCTGACTCAAGTCACAATTCAACCTTTATACCTGGAACTTACCGTAACTACAGAACCCACTACAGAGGTTAAACCGTCTCCAACCATGGAGGAGACCTCAACTCAGCCTCCAGACGCAGGACTTACCGTAACTCTAGAACCCACTACAGAGATTGGACATTCCACAGCCCTGGAGAAGACTACAGCTGCTCATCCAGACCAGGTTCAGACTCTGCATCGAAAACTGACTGAAGTCACAGGTCCACATACTGAACTAGAACCTACTCAGGATTCATTGGTGCAGCCTGAAAGTTACGCCCAAAATAAGGCTTTAACTGTACCAGAGGAACAGAAGGCCTCCACAAGCACCAACATATGTGAACTCTGTACCTGCGGAGATGAGACACTGTCATGTATTGATCTCAGCCCAAAGCAGAGGCTCCGCCAAGTGCCTGTGCCAGAGCCCAACACCTACAATGGCACCTTCACCATCTTGTAAGGATCACCTTTCCCCAGTTGTCCTCTGTGTCCTGCCTGACGTGGCAGCCTTTTCCTGGAGGCTTTCCTGGGCTTGCTTTATCTCCCCAAGCCATCCTGACAGCTGACTTTCTGCTTTCACCTTTGCTTGTCAGCTCTTCCTTCTCCTTATTCTCCTTTAATGTTAGACCCATTCTCCTCTCTTTTACTTTTACTCCAGTCTTTTACTGTTACTCGTTTTCTTACCCATTTTTATTTAGCCACATCACACCATTGCTTAACTGCTGCTCTCCTCCCATTTTCGCTTCACCTTCTTTACAGCAGCCTGTCCCTCTCCCAATCTCAGTGATGAGGCTCTAAGTGGTTAAGAGTTGATTCCAGAGCCAGGCTGCCTGGGGTTGAACCCAGTTCTGTTTATTAGCTTGGTGACCCAGAGCAAGTTATTCCGCTCTGTGACTCAATTTCCTCACCTTTCAGCTGGGGATTATGCCAGTTCCCATTTCATAGGATTGTTGTGAAATGTAGGTGAGT
>NW_022165414.1:0-1681 GCF_008728515.1 Papio anubis
AAATCCAGATCCCAACTTCTCTTGCAATATTTCAAGCTCTGTCAACAGTGGGCCTGCAAGATCACTTGACAACTCATGGCTGGAGCTGAATCCAGGTGGCCTCTTTTAGACAGACAAGGATTCTCTAGTTTTCCACAGTCCCCACTGGTCCCTATTATACATCAGCTACCATCACACATTTATAATAATACCTGCCTGATCCTTAAGCACTACAAGTTTTTAACTCGTGTTTTAAGGTATGAACTTCTAGAGGGCAGGTAGCATAATGTATTATCTGTGCAAGACTAACTCAGTAATATTTTTTAGTTGAATAAACAACTTTGCTTTCACTCCTTGGTCCCCAGACATTCCTACTGCTGCTACTTCCCACTCCTACTTTAACCATCTGCTACTCTAACAATCGCAGAGTCCATTTGTCTGGGTGAGTAAGGGTGGAGAAAGTGAACAGAGGGTCTTGGCAGAGGGAAGGAGATTGGGTCAGCAGTAAAGTGAGGCTGAGCATATAGGCTACTGGTGAAAGTGACGGGACATGGGAATACCATCCCAGCTGTGGAGAAATCATTTGTTTATTTGTTTCCTGTTTTCCATTATGTCTCCCTAATTGGATTAATAAGATGTGCCTGATTCCCTTATTCCTGTTACTAAATATTCATATCTGAATGCTCTCCAGGTTTGAGTAGTTAAGGCTCTTAAAGCTGTAAGCACAGTCCTTCGGCTCTGCTGCCTAGAGTCAGTTGCCTTAGACAGCACCAGCCTCAGTCGGAGCCTCTGACAGCCCTGGCAGCATCCAA
The DNA here is from genome assembly GCF_008728515.1 of Papio anubis. NCBI lineage: Eukaryota > Metazoa > Chordata > Mammalia > Primates > Cercopithecidae > Papio > Papio anubis. The sequence goes on from NW_022165414.1 coordinate 792, forward strand.
AGGCCCAGTTCCTGACCTACTAGCTAAGGAGAGGTAATGACCCAGCAGCTGCAGACTACACTCACCCTTCTGCTCTGCTTTAAAAAAAAATACAAACAACAACAACAAAATTCAGGCCTGGCATACTATTATTCCCCTTTTAATAAAGGTCTGGAAATGTCAGCCTTAGTGATTATGCCAGCAGGTGCCTAGACTTCTAAGTGGGCACCTGTCACCAGAGAGATAATTGACTTTATTCAACCAATTGTCTCCCCATTGTAATCAAGCCATTTCATTCAAATGGATTTTTCAAGCTGTTCTTTTGAGTGGGTGAAGGAGGCAGCGGTGCTGGTGGGTCTGGATCACAGTTGCCCTGGAGAGGGTGAGAAGCAGGGGCAGCAAGCAGAGCTGTCAGCCTTGCTGAAAGCGGTGGCTGGCCCGGGGGAGGATTTGTAGGTGGAAATCCAGCGGGTGATTAGGAAAGGTGGGGGTGCATCCGTGGGCTCTTCATTCAAGTGTTCTGCGTGTTTATTTAGTTTGCCTTCTGGCTGCAGATAGAAGGGCAGACACTCCCCAGTCTCCACATGGTTTTCAGCGGCAGGTGCCTTGTGGGGACAGGGGACAGGGTAGACTTCTGTGCCCAAAGCATCTCTGTTCCAGCTCTGGAAATCACAGTTCAATGTAAACTTCAAACAAATGAACAGAGAGTGTGGTCCAGGATGGTGTAAGGGGCTCTGCTCTCCGAAAAGGGGTGAAATCCTTTTAGTCATAGTGTCTCTCCGGATTTGATAGATCTGGTCATCTGTGGTGCCGAAGGCTGAGGACTTGAACCAAAGAGCCAACGAAGGAATTCAGTGGCCCTCGAATTCCTTCCAGTGTAGGCAAAACAAGTGCTGGATTCTGGTGGGCTC
>NW_022165415.1:0-1681 GCF_008728515.1 Papio anubis
CAGATTCTCACGGTGGTGCCTAGCAGGCCAGGCCTAGCTGCCCTTTAACCTATGACTGAGGATGATGCCACTGGCCTGTAACCACACATTGGAAAATCTTTACATCCAGGGACACTCCATGCCACACAGAGACAGCTGTGCATGGTTCTTTAGGTTTGAGGTGCTGTCCTGGCCGTTGCCTTATAAATATGTCGGATTAAAATGGGTTGCCCTGGAGCTTATCTAACCTTTATCCTCCTCCACTCCCCGCCCCAAAATGAAGGAGCTGCTAGTTTTGTTTGCTTTATGGAAGATGGATCTGTCATTGTTTTTAGAACCTTTGGAGAAAGATTTCTTGGGAGGAAGCTATCCTGAACCCCCAGAGATTTTCTCATTTACTGGCGCACCAGCTTTAGAGTCCTAGGTCTTCATCCTGGCTCAGCCACCCTCCAGCTGTGTGACCTTTGAGAAGTTGCTTGTCTACACTGAGTCTCGTTGTCACCTATGAGTGGAGGCTGCTACATTGCTACTGTTTGGAGTACCTACCCCCAGGCACTCTTACAGCGTGATGGTGAAGATAAAATGCAATAATAAGGCTGAAGGGGGAGGATCGCTTGAAGTCAGGAGTTCAAGACTAGCCTGGGCAACAAAGCCATACCTCATTTCTGTGAAAATGTTTTTTAAAAAATGAGCTGGACTTGGTGGCTTATGCCTGTAGTCCAGCTACTCGAGAGGCTGAGGTGAGACCACTTGAGGCCAGGAGTTTGAAGCTGCAGTGAGCCGTGATCACTCCACTGCACTCCAGCCCAGGCAACAGAGGGAGACCCTATCTCAAATAAATGAATAAGTCAATAAATAAAATAATAAAATAATACATGCAATTACTACACTAGTACATGATCAGGCACATGATAAATGCTCGATAAATGGTAGCCCCAATAAACTTTGTAATGTTTTGGGAGAGGGTGTTCTTTGGACTCAGCCCAGTGACAGAAGCATTGGAAAAGACTGATGTGTATGATGGCTGTTTCCTACAAGTACAGGCCTGTACCCCCAGGGACCCAAGGCATTGGCTCCATGGGGCACCTTGTTCTATTTACACTTGTTTTGGGCAGCACCGATTGCCCTAGGGCTAAGCAGGACTGCCACCACTGACTCGATGGCCAAGAGTATCCCCCTCCCCAAGCTAGCCATGGGAAAGCCACTTGCATTGTAAGACTACAGGAAATCAAAGGGAATAAAAAGCACGATTTAGTCAGCTACTCTCCAGCTGATGGGCAATAGATTTTTGCTATTTTGAACAGAGTTGTTAGGAACATTCCTTGTCCACATCCCCTGTTTTATATAGACAAGAATTTCTCTTGGATGTAGAGTAGAATTTCTGGGCTGGGAGGAGTGTGAATATTCAACCTTATGAGATGGAGTCAAACTGTTTTCCAAGGTGGTCATACCAGTGTATACTCCCAGCAGCAGTTCTTAAGAGATCTTGGGATCTCTATCTTCTGGTGATGTCACAAGCAGTCAAAAAGAATGAATCCCAGCTATAAACAACAATAAGAATCTTAGCAATATACTATTAAGTGAAAAAATAAATTCTAGAAGGATGCATACAGCATACTTTATATAACTTGGAAAAGAAAATGTATATGCAGGCCGGGCATGGTGGCTCATGCCTGTAATCCTGACACTTTGGGAGGCCAAG
>NW_022165416.1:0-1681 GCF_008728515.1 Papio anubis
TGTTGGTGTGCTGCACCCATTAACTTGTCATTTACATTAGGTATATCTCCTAATGCTATCCCTCCCACCTACCCCCTCCCCCAATAGGACCCGGTGTGTGATACTTCCCTTCCTGTGTCCAAGTGATCTCATTGTTCAATTTCCACCTATGAGTGAGAACATGCAGTATTTGGTTTTCTGTGCTTGCGATAGTTTGCTGAGAATGATGGTTTCTAGCTGCATCCATGTCCCTACAAAGGAAACGAACTCATCCTTTTTTATGGCTGCATAGTATTCCATGGTGTGTATGTGCCACATTTTCTTAATCCAGTCTGTCACTGATGGACATTTGGGTTGATTCCAAGTCTTTGCTATTGTAGCACATACTCTTGTGCTTAGTCAGCTATGCTGTCTGAAGATACAGAAGCCAGACCATTAGAGTCTTTCCCACAATGTCTTTTTTAGGTGAATGCTATTTTAATAGTTTTGTTTGGATTTTTTTCTACTCGACCTCTGTACAAGAAGATACACCTTTCTCAATCTTTTTCCACACAGGCTTATAAGTAAATAGATGGATATAAATTGACATATGTGAGCAGGAGTCAGCATAATTTCAGCCATGGCATGGAGCATGAGGAGAAAAAAGAAAGTAAGAAAGAAAGAATAAAGGGAAGGAAAGAAAGAAGGAAGGAAGGAAGCAGGGAAAGAAGAAAGGAAGGAAAGAAAGAAGGAAGAGAAAGGGGGAGGGAGGGAAGGAAAAAGAAGAAAAGCCCCAAAAAAGGAAGACAAGTCTAAGCTCCAAAGCTTTTAAAGGGGGTGTATGGGTTGGGGGTAGAGGAAGTATATACTTTCCAGGAGTCTACAACTTAAATAACACCACTCAAGAAAATGTATTCCAGGACAGTTCTTTAAGTAAGGTGAACTGGCTCTCAACTGTTATAAATTAAAATTATTGACAAATTTTAAATAATAATTCTCAAGATTTCATGAAACTAAGTTCCAGTTTTGTGGACTATATTGATTTCTAAATAATGTTTATACTTCATAATTGTATTTCTATTACCAAATTGGTAAAATATATTACCTTTGTTTTTCTTTGATATATACAGTAGGCATTTTCTCTCATGGGTTGAATCAGAGTAAGCCATTCACAGATAGCACATTTTTGATTCCCAGAGTAATTTTTAAAACTAAAATGTTTTTCAAGTGGGAACTAAATCCTTTTAAGTCCAAGTCTCAGAGAGATACTACAATTTCCTCAGATTATACAACACCAAGGTATAAGCTAAAAATTAATGTCAACCGTTCTGACTCATATGTCTGATTTTCACCACTATGTTAATAATGTCTCAAATTTGTCTAGGCCAAAATAGTCGTCTAAACTGATCTCGACAAAGATTTTCTGTTTTAAAAATAGTATTAACTACGTTATAAGAAAATTTAGCAGGGTGCAGTCGTTTGTGCCTGTAATCCCAGCACTTTGGGAGGGCGAGGCGGGTGGATCATGAGGTCAGGAGATCAAGACCACCCCGGCTAACACAGTGAAACCCCATCTCTCCTAAAAATACAAAAAAATTAACCAGGCATTGTGGCGGGTGCCTGTAGTCCCAGCTACTCGGGAGGCTGAGGCAGGAGAATGGCGTGAACCTGGGAGGCAGAGCTTGCGGTGAGCCAAGATCACACCACTGCACTCCAGCCTGGG
>NW_022165417.1:0-56297 GCF_008728515.1 Papio anubis
CTCATCCTTTTTTATGGCTGCATAGTATTCCATGGTGTATATGTGCCACATTTTCTTAATCCAATCTGTCACTGATGGACATTTGGGTTGATTCCAAGTCTTTGCTATTGTGAATAGTGCTGCAATAAACATACGTGTGCATGTGTCTTTATAGCAGCATAATTTATAATCCTTTGGGTATATACCCAGTAATGGGATGGCTGGGTCATATGGTACATCTAGTTCTAGATCCTTGAGGAATCGCCATACTGTTTTCCATAATGGTTGAACTAGTTTACAATCCCACCAACAGTGTAAAAGTGTTCCTATTTCTCCACATCCTCTCCAGCACCTGTTTTTTCCTGACTTTTTAATGATCGTCATTCTAACTGGTGTGAGATGGTATCTCATTGTGGTTTTGATTTGCATTTCTCTGATGGCCAGTGATGATGAGCATTTTTTCATGTGTCTGTTGGCTGTATGAATGTCTTCTTTTGAGAAATGTCTGTTCATATCCTTTGCCCTCTTTTTGATGGGGTTGTTTGTTTTTTTCTTGTAAATTTGTTTGAGTTCTTTGTAGATTCTGGATATTAGCCCTTTGTCAGATGAGTAGATGGCAAAAATTTCTTTTGATTCAGCAGGTTGGAAACACTGTTGGTAGAATCTGCAAAGGTACATTTGGGAGCCATTTAAGGACTGTGGTGGAAAACAGGATATCACAGAAAAAAACTTGAAAGAAGCTATCTGTGAAACTGCTTTCTGATGTATCGATCCATCTCACAGAGTTTAAAAATTTATTTTGATAGAGTAGGTTTGAAACACTCATAAGAGAAAATCTGCAAAGACACATTTTACAGCCGTTAGAGGACTATGGTGAAAAAACGAATATCCCCAGGAAAAAAAAAAAGAAATTGAAATAAGCTATGTCTGAAACTTCTTTGTGATATGTGAATTCATTTCATGGAATTAAACCTCTCTTTTGGTTCAGCAAGTTGGAAACACTGTTTTGGTAGAATCTGTGAAGGGACATTTGGGAGCCAATTGAGGCCTATAGTGAAAAATTGAATGCCCCCCAAAAAAAGCTAAAAAGAAGCCATCAGTGAAACTGCTTTGTTATGTGTGGATTTTTCTCACAGAAGTAAATCTTTCTTTGATTCAGCAGGTTGGAGACACTCTTTTTGTAGAATCTGCACAGGGACATTTGGGAGCTCATTGAGGCCTATGGTGGAATATGAATATCCCCAGAGAACAACTAGAAATAAGCTATATGTGAAACTCCTTTGTGATGTGTGGATTCATCTCACAAAGTTAAACCTTTCTTTCAATACTGGAAGTTTGACATTCTCTTTAGGAGGAGTCTGCCAAGGGACATTTGGGAACCCATAGAGGCCTATGGTGTAAACTGAATATCCCGAGGTAAAAACTAGAAAGCAGCTATCTGTGAAACTGCTTTGTGATGTGGGGTTCATCTCACAATTAAAGGGTTTCTTTTAATTCAGCAGATTGGAAACACTGTTTTGTTAGAATCTGCGAATGGACATTTGGGAACTCATAGAGACCTATGGTGAAAAACTGAATATCCCCAGATAAAAACAAGAAAGAAGCTATCTGTGAAACTGCCTTGTGATATGTGGATTCATCTCATAGTGTAAAACCTTTCTTTTTATTCAGCACGTTGGAAATGCTCCTTTGGTAGAATCTGCAAAGGGATATTCAGAAACCACTGAGGCCCAGGGTGAAAAACAAAATATCCCCAGATAAAAATTAGAAGGAATGTATCTGTGAAACTGCTTTGTGATGTGTGAATTCATTTAACAGAGTTAAATTTTATTTTTGACACAGCAACTTTGAAACACTACATCGAACTGCAAAGGGACATTTGGGAGCCCATAGAGGCCTATGGTGAAACACCGAATACCTGCAGAAAAAAAGTGGAAAGAAGTTATCTGTGAAATGATTCATCTCACAGAGTTAATTTTTTTCCTGATTCAGTAGGTGGGAAACACTGTCTTGGTAGAATCTGCAAAGGGGTGTTTGGGAGTCCTTTGAGGTCTGTAGTGAAAAACCAAATATCCAGAAATAAAAGCTAGAAAGAAGCTTTCTGTAATTCTGCATTGTGATGTGTGGATTCATCTCACAGAGTATAACTGTTCTTTTCATTCAGCAGGTTAAAAACACTCTTTTTGTAAAATCTGCAAGGGGATATTTAAGACCCATTGAGGTCTATGGTGAAAAACCGAATATCCCCAAACTAGAAAAAAAAAAAAAAAATGTGTGAAACTGCCTAGCGGTGTGTGGATCCACCTTTATGAGTAAAACCTTTATTTTGTTTCAGCAGGTTGGAAACACTCCTTTGGTAGTTTCTGCGAAGAAACATTTCGGAGCCCGTTGAGGCCTATGGTGAGAAATAGAATATCCCCAGACAAAAACTAGAAAGAAGCTATCTCTGAAACTGCTTTGTGTTGTGTGGATTTATCTCACAAAGTTTATACTATCTTATGATACAGCGGGTGTGAAACACTTCTTAGGTAGAATCTGTGAAAGGACATTTAGGAGCCCATAGAAGCCTATGGTGCAAAACTGTGTATTCTCAGATAAAAACTAGAAAGAAACTGTCTGTGAAACTTCTTTGTGATGTCTGGATACATCTCACAAAGATAAACCTTTCTTTTGATACAGCAGGTTTGAAACACTCTTTTTGTAGAATCTGCAAAGGGACATATGGGAGCCCAGTGAGGCCTGTAGTGAAAAACTGAATATTCCCCAATAAAAACTAGAAAGAATCTATCTGTGAAACTGCTTTGTGATGTGTGGATTCATGGCACAGAGTTAGACATTTCTTTTGATACAGCAGATTTGAAACTCCCTAGGTAGAATCTGCAAAGGGACATTTGGGAGCCCATAGAGGCCTATAGTGAAAAACAGGATATCCGCAGATAAAAACTAGAAAGAATCTATTTGTGAAACTTTCTAGTGATGTGTGGATTCATCTCATAGAGTAAAACCTTTCTTTTGATTCACCACATTGGAAATACTCTTTTGGTAGAATCTGCGAAGGGACATTTGGAAGCCTTTGCAGCCTCTGTTGAAAATCTGAATACCCTCAGATAAAAACTAGAAAGAAGCAACCCGTAAAACTGCTATGTGATGTGTATATACATCTCATAGAGTTAAACCTTTCTTTTGATACAGCAGATTGGAAACACTCTTTTGGTAAAAACTGTGAAGGGACTTTCAGAGCCCGTTGAGGCCCATTGTGAAAAACCAAATATCCCCAGATAAAAGCTAGAAAGAAGGTATCATTGAAACTTCCTTTTGATGTGTGGATTGATCTCACAGAATTAAACCTTTCTTTTGATTCAGAAGATTGAAAACTCTTTTGATAAAATCTGTGAAGGGACATTTTGGAGCCCATTGAAGCCTGGGGTGAAAAACTGAACATCTCAAGATAAAAAATAGAAAGAAACTATCAGTGAAAGGGTTTGTGATGTGTGGATTCACCTCACAGAGGTAAACCTTTCTTTTGATTCAGTAGGTATGGGTCACTCTTTTTGTAGAATCTGCAAAGGGATATTTGGAAGCCCATTCAGGTCTATGGTGAAAACCAAACATCCCAGGATAAAAACCGGAAATAATCTATATGTGAAACTGCATTGTCATGTGTGGATTAATCTCACATATTTGCACCTTTCTTTTGACTCAGCAGATTGGAAACACTCTTTCTATAATCTGAGATGATACATTTTAAAAACCTTTGAGGAGTATGGAGAAAAACAGTATTTCTCCATATAAAGACTAGAGAGAAGCTATCTATGAAACTGCTTTCTGATGTGTGCATTGATCCCACATAATTACACTTGTCTTTTGATTCAGCAGATTGAAAAAAAATTTTTGGTAGAATCTGCAAAAAGACATTTGAAGGCCCATTGAGGGCTAGGGTGAAAAACCTAATATCCCAAGATAAAAACTAGAAATAAGCTATCAGTGAAGCTCCTTTGTGATGTGTGGATTCATCTCACAGAGATAAACCTTTCTTCTGATTTAGCATGTTGGACACACTCTTATTGTAGAATCTATGAAGGGACATTTTGGAACCCCTAGAAGCCTATGGTGAAAAAGAGAATACCCCGGATAAGAACTGTGAAGAAGCTATCTGTGAATCTTCTCTGTGGTGTGTGCATTCATCTCACAGTGTGAAAACTTTCTTTTCTTTCAATAAGTTGGAAACACTCTTTTTGTAGTATCTGCAAAGGGACATTTGGGAGCCCATTGAGGCCTATGGTGAAAAACAGAGAATCCCCAGATAAAACCTAGAAAGAAGTTATCTGTGAAACTTCTTTTTGATGTGTGGATTCAGTTCACAGAGTTAACCCTTTCTTTTTATTCACCACATTGACAATACTCTTTGTGGAATCTTGGAAGGGACATTTGGAAACTGTAGAAGCCTATAATGAAAAACTGAATATTCCCAGATAAAAACTAGAAAGAAGCGATCTGTGAAACTGTATTGTGATATGTGGATTCATCTCACAGAGTTAAAGCTTTCTTTTGATTCAACAGGTTGGAAACACTCTTTTCATGGACTCTGCATAGGGACATTTGGGAGCCCATTGAGGCCTATAGTGTAAAAGAGAATATCACCAGATAAAAACTAGCAAGGATCTATCTCTGAAACTGCTTTTGTGATGTGTGAATTAGGCCCACAGAGTTAAACCTTTCTTATGATTCACCAGGTTGCAAACACTCTTTTTGTAGAATCTGCGAAGGGATATTTGAAAAACACAGAAGCCTACAGTGATTTATCAAATATCCCCAGATAAAAACTACAAATAAACTATTTGTGAAACTGCATAGTAATGTGTGGATTCATCTCACAGAAATAAAGCTTTCTTTTCATTCAACAGGTTAAAAACATTCTTTTTAACCTGAGAATCTGAGAAGGGATATTTGGGAGTCCTTTGAGGCCTATGGTGAAAAACAGAGTATCCCCAGATAAAAACTCGAAAGAAACTATCTGTGAATCTGCTTTGTGATGTGTGGATTAATACCACAAAGATAAAAGTTTCTTTTTATTCAGCAAGTTGGAAACACTCTTTTGGTAGAATCTGTGAAGGGACATTTTGGAGACCAAAGAGGCCTATGTTGAAAAACCAAGTATCCACAGATAAAAACTGGAAAGAAGCTATCTGTGAAACTGCTTTGTGATGTGTGTATTTATCTCACAGAATTAAACTTTTCTTTTGATAGAGCAAGTTTGAATCACTCTTTAGGTAGAATATGTGAAGGGACATTTGACTGCCATTTGGGGCATGTGGTGAAAACCAAAATATCCCCAGATGAAAACTAGAAGGAAGATTTCTGTGAAACTGTTTTATAACATGTGGATTCATCTTACAGAGTTATACCATTCTTTTGTTTTTGCGAGTTTGAAACACTCTTTAGGGAGAATCTGCGAAGGGACATTTGGTAGTATATAAAGGCCTCTGGTGAAAAAACCAAATCTCCATATAAAAACTAGAAAGAATCTATCTATGAAACTGCTTAGTGCTGTGTGAATTCATCTCACAGAGTTAAGCTTTTCCCTTGATTCAGCAATTGTAAGCACTGTTTTCTTAGAATCTGTGAAGGGACATTTGGGAGCCATTTAAGGCCTATGGTGAAAAACTTAATATCCCCAGATAAAAACTAGAAGAAATCTATCTGTGAAACTGTTTTCTGATGTGTGGATTCATCTTACGGAGTTCCACCATTCTTTTGATTATGCAAGTTTGAAACACTCTTTAGGGAGACTCTGTAAAGGGACATTTGGTAGTCCATAAAGGCATATGGTGAAAAACCAAATATCTCCAAATAAAAGCTAGAAAGAAGCTAGCTATAAAACTGCTTTGTGCTGTGTGGATTCATCTCACAGAGTTAAACCTTTCTTTTGATTCGGCAATTGGAAAAACTGTTTTGGTAGAATCTGCAAAGCTACTTTTGGGAGCCATTTAAGGCCTGTGGTGAAAAACAGTATATCCCCAGATAAAACTTATAAGAAACTGTCTGTGAAACTGCTTTGTGATGTATGGATTCATCTCCCTGAGGTTAACAATTTTTTTATGGAGTCTGTTTGAAATACTCTTTAGGTGGGCGGAGCAAGATGGCCGAATAGGAACAGCTCCAGTCTCCAACTCCCAGCGCCAGCGACACAGAAGACCGGTGATTTCTGCATTTTCAACTGAGGTACTGGGTTCATCTCACTGGGGAGTGCCGGACGATCGGTGCTGGTCAGCTGCTGCAGCCCGACCAGCGAGAGCTGAAGCAGGGCGAGGCATCGCCTCACCTGGGAAGCGCAAGGGGGAAGGGAATCCCTTTTCCTAGCCAGGGGAACTGAGACACACAACACCTGGAAAATCGGGTAACTCCCACCCCAATATTGCGCTTTAAGCAAACAGGCACACCAGGAGATCATATCCCACACCTGGCCGGGAGGGTCCCACGCCCACGGAGCCTCCCTCATTGCTAGCACAGCAGTCTGTGATCTACTGGCAAGGCAGCAGCGAGGCTGGGGGAGGGGCGCCCGCCATTGCTGAGGCTTAAGTAGGTAAACAAAGCTGCTGGGAAGCTCCAACTGGGTGGAGCTCACAGCAGCTCAAGGAAACCTGCCTGTCTCTGTAGACTCCACCTCTGGGGACAGGGCACAGCTACACAACAACAACAACAACAAAGCAGCAGAAAACTCTGCAGACGCAAACGACTCTGTCTGACAGCTTTGAAGAGAGCAGTGGATCTCCCAACACGGAGGCTGAGATCTGAGAACGGACAGACTGCCTGCTCAAGTGGGTCCCTGACCCCTGAGTAGCCTAACTGGGAGACATCCCCCACTAGGGGCAGTCTGACACCCCACACCTCACAGGGTGGAGTATACCCCTGAGAGGAAGCTTCCAAAACAAGAATCAGACAGGTACACTCGCTGTTCAGAAATATTCTATCTTCTGCAGCCTCTGCTGCTGATACCCAGGCAAACAGGGTCTGGAGTGGACCTCAAGCAATCTCCAACAGACCTACAGCTGAGGGTCCTGACTGTTAGAAGGAAAACTATCAAACAGGAAGGACACCTACACCAAAACCCCATCAGTACATCACCATCATCAAAGACCAGAGGCAGATAAAACCACAAAGATGGGGAAAAAGCAGGGCAGAAAAGCTGGAAATTCAAAAAATAAGAGCACATCTCCCCCGGCAAAGGAGCGCAGCTCATCGCCAGCAACGGATCAAAGCTGGACGGAAAATGACTTTGACGAGATGAGAGAAGAAGGCTTCAGTCCATCAAATTTCTTAGAGCTAAAGGAGGAATTACGTACCCAGCGCAAAGAAACTAAAAATCTTGAAAAAAAAGTGGAAGAATTGACGGCTAGACTAATTAATGCAGAGAAGGTCATAAACGAAATGAAAGAGATGAAAACCATGACACGAGAAATACGTGACAAATGCACAAGCTTCAAAACCGACTCGATCAACTGGAAGAAAGAGTATCAGCGATTGAGGATCAAATGAACGAAATGAAGCGAGAAAAGAAACCAAAAGAAAAAAGAAGAAAAAGAAATGAACAAAGCCTGCAAGAAGTATGGGATTATGTAAAAAGACCAAATCTACATCTGATTGGGGTGCCTGAAAGTGAGGGGGAAAATGGAACCAAGTTGGAAAACACTCTTCAGGATATCATCCAGGAGAACTTCCCCAACCTAGTAGGGCAGGCCAACATTCAAATCCAGGAAATACAGAGAACGCCACAAAGATACTCCTCGAGAAGAGCAACTCCAAGACACATAATTGCCAGATTCACCAAAGTTGAAATGAAGGAAAAAATCTTAAGGGCAGCCAGAGAGAAAGGTCGGGTTACCCACAAAGGGAAGCCCATCAGACTCACAGCAGATCTCTCGGCAGAAACTCTCCAAGCCAGAAGAGAGTGGGGGCCAATATTCAACATTCTTAAAGAAAAGAATTTTAAACCCAGAATTTCATATCCAGCCAAACTAAGTTTCATAAGTGAAGGAGAAATAAAATCCTTTACAGATAAGCAAATGCTTAGAGATTTTGTCACCACTAGGCCTGCCTTACAAGAGACCCTGAAGGAAGCACTCAACATGGAAAGGAACAACCGGTACCAGCCACTGCAAAAACATGCCAAAATGTAAAGACCATCGAGGCTAGGAAGAAACTGCATCAACTAATGAGCAAAATAACCAGTTAATATCATAATGGCAGGATCAAGTTCACACATAACAATCTTAACCTTAAATGTAAATGGACTAAATACTCCAATTAAAAGACACAGACTGGCAAACTGGATAAAGAGTCAAGACCCATCAGTCTGCTGTATTCAGGAGACCCATCTCACACGCAGAGACATACATAGGCTCAAAATAAAGGGATGGAGGAAGATTTACCAAGCAAATGGAGAACAAAAAAAAGCAGGGGTTGCAATCCTAGTCTCTGATAAAACAGACTTTAAACCATCAAAGATCAAAAGAGACAAAGAAGGCCATTACATAATGGTCAAGGGATCCATTCAACAGGAAGAGCTAACTATCCTAAATATATATGCACCCAATACAGGAGCACCCAGATTCATAAAGCAAGTCCTTAGAGACTTACAAAGAGACTTAGACTCCCATACAATAATAATGGGAGACTTCAACACTCCACTGTCAACATTAGACAGATCAACGAGACAGAAAGTTAACAAGGATGTCCAGGAATTGAACTCATCTCTGCAGCAAGCAGACCTAATAGACATCTATAGAACTCTCCACCCCAAATCAACAGAATATACATTCTTCTCAGCACCACATCGTACTTACTCCAAAATTGACCATATAATTGGAAGTAAAGCACTCCTCAGCAAATGTACAAGAACAGAAATTATAACAAACTGTCTCTCAGACCACAGTGCAATCAAACTAGAACTCAGGACTAAAAAACTCAATCAAAACCGCTCAACTACATGGAAACTGAACAACCTGCTCCTGAATGACTACTGGGTACATAACGAAATGAAGGCAGAAATAAAGATGTTCTTTGAAACCAATGAGAACAAAGATACAACATACCAGAATCTCTGGGACACATTTAAAGCAGTGTGCAGAGGGAAATTTCTAGCACTAAATGCCCACAAGAGAAAGCAGGAAAGATCAAAAATTGACACTCTAACATCGCAATTAAAAGAACTAGAGAAGCAAGAGCAAACACATTCCAAAGCTAGCAGAAGGCAAGAAATAACTAAGATCAGAGCAGAACTGAAGGAGATAGAGACACAAAAAACCCTCCAAAAAATCAATGAATCCAGGAGTTGGTTTTTTGAAAAGATCAACAAAATTGACAGACCACTAGCAAGACTAATAAAGATGAAAAGAGAGAAGAATCAAATCGACGCAATTAAAAATGATAAAGGGGATATCACCACCGACTCCACAGAAATACAAACTACCATCAGAGAATACTATAAACACCTCTACGCAAATAAACTGGAAAACCTAGAAGAAATGGATAATTTCCTGGACACTTACACTCTTCCAAGACTAAACCAGGAAGAAGTTGAATCCCTGAATAGACCAATAGTAGGCTCTGAAATTGAGGCAATAATTAATAGCCTACCAACCAAAAAAAGTCCAGGACCAGATGGATTCACAGCTGAATTCTACCAGAGGTACAAGGAGGAGTTGGTACCATTCCTTCTGAAACTGTTCCAATCAATAGAAAAAGAGGGAATCCTCCCTAACTCATTTTATGAGGCCAACATCATCCTGATACCAAAGCCTGGCAGAGACACAACAAAAAAAGAGAATTTTAGACCAATATCCCTGATGAACATCGATGCAAAAATCCTCAATAAAATACTGGCAAACCGGATTCAACAACACATCAAAAAGCTTATCCACCATGATCAAGTGGGCTTCATCCCTGGGATGCAAGGCTGGTTCAACATTCGCAAATCAATAAACATAATCCAGCATATAAACAGAACCAAAGACAAGAACCACATGATTATCTCAATAGATGCAGAAAAGGCTTTTGACAAAATTCAACAGCCCTTCATGCTAAAAACGCTCAATAAATTCGGTATTGATGGAACGTACCTCAAAATAATAAGAGCTATTTATGACAAACCCACAGCCAATATCATACTGAATGGGCAAAAACTGGAAAAATTCCCTTTGAAAACTGGCACAAGACAGGGATGCCCTCTCTCACCACTCCTATTCAACATAGTGTTGGAAGTTCTGGCTAGGGCAATTAGGCAAGAGAAAGAAATCAGGGGTATTCAGTTAGGAAAAGAAGAAGTCAAATTGTCCCTGTTTGCAGATGACATGATTGTATATTTAGAAAACCCCATTGTCTCAGCCCAAAATCTCCTTAAGCTGATAAGCAACTTCAGCAAAGTCTCAGGATACAAAATTAATGTGCAAAAATCACAAGCATTCTTATACACCAATAACAGACAAACACAGAGCCAAATCATGAATGAACTTCCATTCACAATTGCTTCAAAGAGAATAAAATACCTAGGAATCCAACTTACAAGGGATGTAAAGGACCTCTTCAAGGAGAACTACAAACCACTGCTCAGTGAAATAAAAGAGGACACAAACAAATGGAAGAACATACCATGCTCATGGATAGGAAGAATCAATATCGTGAAAATGGCCATACTGCCCAAGGTAATTTATAGATTCAATGCCATCCCCATCAAGCTACCAATGAGTTTCTTCACAGAATTGGAAAAAACTGCTTTAAAGTTCATATGGAACCAAAAAAGAGCCCGCATCTCCAAGACAATCCTAAGTCAAAAGAACAAAGCTGGAGGCATCACGCTACCTGACTTCAAACTATACTACAAGGCTACAGTAACCAAAACAGCATGGTACTGGTACCAAAACAGAGATATAGACCAATGGAACAGAACAGAGTCCTCAGAAATAATACCACACATCTACAGCCATCTGATCTTTGACAAACCTGAGAAAAACAAGAAATGGGGAAAGGATTCCCTATTTAATAAATGGTGCTGGGAAAATTGGCTAGCCATCAGTAGAAAGCTGAAACTGGATCCTTTCCTTACTCCTTATACGAAAATTAATTCAAGATGGATTAGAGACTTAAATGTTAGACCTAATACCATAAAAATCCTAGAGGAAAACCTAGGTAGTACCATTCAGGACATAGGCATGGGCAAAGACTTCATGTCTAAAACACCAAAAGCAACGGCAGCAAAAGCTAAAATTGACAAATGGGATCTCATTAAACTAAAGAGCTTCTGCACAGCAAAAGTAACTACCATCAGAGTGAACAGGCAACCTACAGAATGGGAGAAAATTTTTGCAATCTACTCATCTGACAAAGGGCTAATATCCAGAACCTACAAAGAACTCCAACAAATTTACAAGAAAAAAACAAACAACCCCATCAAAAAGTGGGCAAAGGATATGAACAGACATTTCTCAAAAGAGGACATTCATACAGCCAACAGACATATGAAAAAATGCTCATCATCACTGGCCATCAGAGAAATGCAAATCAAAACCACAATGAGATACCGTCTCACACCAATTAGAATGGCGATCATTAAAAAGTCAGGAAACAACAGGTGCTGGAGAGGATGTGGAGAAATAGGAACACTTTTACACTGTTGGTGGGATTGTAAACTAGTTCAACCATTATGGAAAACAGTATGGCGATTCCTCAAGGATCTAGAACTAGATGTACCATATGACCCAGCCATCCCATTACTGGGGATATACCCAAAGGAATATAAATTATGCTGCTATAAAGACACATGCACACGTATGTTTATTGCAGCACTATTCACAATAGCAAAGACTTGGAATCAACCCAAATGTCCATCAGTGACAGATTGGATTAAGAAAATGTGGCACATATACACCATGGAATACTATGCAGCCATAAAAAAGGATGAGTTTGTGTCCTTTGTAGGGACATGGATGCAGCTGGAAACCATCATTCTTAGCAAACTATCACAAGAACAGAAAACCAAACACCGCATGTTCTCACTCATAGGTGGGAACTGAACAACGAGATCACTTGGACTCAGGAAGGGGAACATCACACACCGGGGCCTATCATGGGGAGGGGGGAGGGAGGAGGGATTGCATTGGGAGTTATACCTGATGTAAATGACGAGTTGATGGGTGCAGCAGACTAACATGGCACAAGTATACATATGTAACAAACCTGCATGTTATGCACATGTACCCTACAACTTAAAGTATAATAATAATAAATAAATTTAAAAAAATAAAAAAATAAAAAAATAAAAGTTGACTGATAAAAAAAAAAAAAAAAGAAATACTCTTTAGGTAGAATCTGTGAAGAGACATTTGTTTTGGCGTTAGAAGACTATGGTGAAAAACTGCATATCCCCGGAAAAATACTAGAAAGAAGTTATGTTTGAAACTTCTTTGAGATGTGTGAGGTCATCTCACAGAGCTAAACCTTTCTTTTGATTCAGCAAGTTGGAAACACTGTTTTGGCAGAATCTACAAAGGTACATTTGAGAGCCAATTGAGTCCTATGGTGAAAAACTGAATGTCCCAAGATAAAAAGTAGAAATACACCATCAGTGAAACTGTTTTGTTTTGCGTGGATTCATCTCACAGAGGTAAACTTTTCTTTTGATTCAGCAGGTTGGAAACACACTTTTTGTAGAATTTTCATAGGGACATTTGAAAGAACATTGAAGTCTGTAGTAGAAATTGAAAATCCCCAGATAAAAATTAGAAATAAGCTATCAGTGAAATGGCTTTGTGATGTGTGGATTAATCTCACAGAATTAAGCCTTTCTTTTGATATTGGATGTTTGACACTGTCTTTAGGTACAGCCTCCGAAAGGACATTTGGGAGCCGATAGATATCTATGGTGTAAAAATGAATATCCACAGGTAGAAACTGGAAAGCAGCTATCTGTGAAACTACTTTGTGACGTGGGGATTCATCTCACAAGATAAACTTCTTTTTGCATCAACAGATTAGAAATGTTGTTTTGATAGAATCTGCGAAGGGACATTTGGGAGCCCATAGACGCCTATGGTGAAAAACCAAATATCCCCAGATAAAAAATAGAATGAATCTACCTGTGAATCTCATTTGTGATGTGTGGATTCATTTCACAGAGCAAAACCTTTCTTTTGGTGCAGCAGGTTTGAAAATGCTCCTTAGGTAGAATCTGCGAAGTGACATTTGTGAGCCCATAAAGGCCTATGTTTAAAAATTGAATATCTGCTGATAAAAACTGAAGGGAAGCTAACTGTGAAACTGCTTTGTGATGTGTGGATTCATCTCACTGATTTAAACCTTTCTTTTGATTCAACAGTTTTGAAACACTGTTTTTGTGGTATTTGCAAAAGGGCATTTGGGAGAATTTTGAGGCCTGTGGTGGTGAAAAACTGAAAAACCTCCAATAAAACCTAGAAAGAAGCCATCTCTGAAACTGTTTTGTGATGTGTGGATTCATCTCACAGAGTTAAACCTTTGTTTTGATAAAATCTGCGAAGGGACTTTGGGGAACCCATAGAGGCCTATGGTGAAAAACAGAATATCCCCAGATAAAAACTCGAAAGAAGCTATCTGTGAAATTGCATTGCAATGTGTGAATTCACCTCACAGAATTAAACGTTTCTTTGGATTCACCAGGTTGGAAACACTCTTTTGATAGAATCCATGAAGGGACATTTTCGGGCTCTGAAACCTATACTGAAAATCAAAATATCCCCATATAAAATCTAGAAGGAAGCTATCTGTGAAACTGCTTTGTGACAGGTGGGTTCATCTCACAGAGTTAAACCAACTTTTGATAGAGCAGATGTGAAACACTCTTTAGGTAGAATCCATGAAGGGACATTGGGAGTTCATAGAGGCCTATAATGAAAATTCAAATATCCCCAGATAAAAACTATAAAGCAACTACCTGTGAAAATCCTTTGTTGTGTGTGCATTCTTCTCAAAGAGTTCAA
The DNA here is from genome assembly GCF_008728515.1 of Papio anubis. NCBI lineage: Eukaryota > Metazoa > Chordata > Mammalia > Primates > Cercopithecidae > Papio > Papio anubis. The sequence continues at coordinate 13,989 of NW_022165417.1, forward strand.
TGTTTCTTTTAATTCATCAGGTTTGAATCACTTTTTAGATAGAATCTGTGAAGGGATATTTGAAAACCCATAGAGGCCTGTGGTGAAAAACTGAATATCCTTGGATAAAAACTCAAAAGAAACTATTTGTCAAACTTCTTTCTGATGCATGGATTCATCTCACAGAGTGAAACATTTCTTTTTATTCTGAAGGTTGCAAACATTCTTTTAATAGAATCTCCAAAAAGACATTTGGGAGCTTCTTGCGGCTTGTAGTGAAAAACCAAATATCCCCAGAATAAAACTCAAAAGAAGGAGAATATTCCAAGATAATAACTAGGAAGAAGCTATCTGTGAAACTGCTTTGTGATGTGTGGATTCATATAACAGAGTTAAATCTTTCTTTTGATTCCTCAGGTTGGAAGTAGTGTTTTGGTAGAGCCTACAAAGGGTCATTTTGGAGCCCTTTGAGGCCTGTGGTGATAAACCAAATATCCCCAGATAAAAACTATGAAGAAGCTATCTGTGAAACTGCTTTGTGATGTGTGGATTTATCTCACGGAGTTAAACCGTTTTTTTTTTTTTTAATTATTATTCAGCAGGTTGGAAATATTCTGTTGGTAGCATCTGTGAAGGAACATTGGGAGCCCTTTGAGGCCTTTGCTGAAAAACCAAATATCCCTAAATAAAAAATGGAGAGAAGCCATCTGCTAAAATGCATTGTGATGTCTGGATTCATCTCACAGAGATAAAACTTTCTTTTGATTCAGCAGGTTGGAAACACTCTTCTGATGGAATCTGCAAAGGGTCATTTTGGAGTCCATTGAGGACTACGGTGAAAAACTGAATATTCCCAGATGAAAACCAAAAAGAAGCTATCTGTGAAGCTGTTTTGTGATGTGTGGATTCAATTCACATAGTTAAACCTTTTTTTTTTTTTATTCAACAGGTTGAAGCACTCTTTTTGTAGAATGTGTGAAGGGACATTTTTGAGCCTGCAGTGGCCTATGGTGAAAAACTGAATATCTCCAGATAAAAACTCGAAAGAAGCTATCTGTCTGTGAAACTGCTTTGTGATGTTTGGATTCATCTCATAGAGATAAACCTTTCTTTTGTTGCAGCAGGTTAAAAACTCTCTTTTGGTAGAATCTGTGATGGGACATTTTTGATTCTTATAGAGGCCTATGGTGAAAACTATCCCCAGATAAAAAACTAGAAAGATGCTATCTGTAAAAATTCTTGGTGTTGTGTGAATTCACCTCACAGAGTTAAACATTTCTTTTGACTCTGCAGGTTTAAAACTCTCTTTTGGTAGAATCTCTGAAGGGATATTTGAGAGCTCAGAGTCCTTTGGTGAAAAACTGAATATGCACGATAAAAACTAGGAAGAAACTATCTGAGAAACTGCTTTGTCATGAGTGGATTCATCTCACAGAGTTAAACATTTGTTTTCATTAGGCAGGTTGCAAACATTCTTTTTGTAGAATCTGCAAAGGAACATTTGGGAGCCCTCTGTGGCCTGTGATGAAAAACCAAATACCCTGACATACAAACTAGAAATAAACCATCAGTGAAACTACTTTGGGATGTTCGGATTCATCTCACAGAGTTGACTGTTTCTTTTGATTCAGTAGTCTGGAAACACTCTTTAGGTAGTATCTGTTAAGGAACACTTGGGAGCCCATAGAGGCCTATCTTGAAAAACTAAATATACCCAGATACAAACTAGAAAGAAGCTATCTGTGAAACTTCTTTGTGACATGTACATTATCTCAAAGAGTTAAACCTTTCTTTTGATTCAGCAGGTTTGAACCTCTGTTTAGGTAAAATCTCCAAAGGGATATTTGAACTTCCTTAGAGGCCTATGGTGAAAAACGAATATCCTCAGATGAAAAGTAGAAAGAAGCCATCTGTGAAAGTGCTTTCTGATGTGTGGATTCAATGCGCCGAGTTAAACCTTGCTTTGATTCACCAGGTTGCAGACGTCCTATTAAAAGAAACTGCAAAGGGACATTCGGGAGCACTTTGAGGCCTGTAGTGAAAAGCAGAATATCCCAAGATTAAAACTAGAAAGAAGCTATCTTTGAAACTGCTTTGGCTGTGTGGATTCATCTCACAGAGTTAAACCTTTCTTTTGTTTCAGCAGGTTGGAAACAGTCTTTGGTAGAATATGTGAAGGGACATTTTGGAGACAATGGAGGCCTAAGGTGTAAAATCGAATATCTCCAGAGGAAAACTAGAAAGAAGCTGTTTTGAAACAGCTTTGTGATGTGTGGATTCATCTCACAGATTAAGCCTTACTTTTGATTCAGCAGGGTGGAAACACTCTTTTTGTAGAATCTGCGAAAGGTCATTTTGGAGTCTATTGAGGCCTATGGTGTAAAACCAAATTTCCCCATATAAAAACTGGAAAGAAGCTTTCTGTGAAACTGATTTTTGTTGTGTAACTTCAATTCACAGAGTTAAAATTTCTTTTGAATCAGAAGGTTGTATACACCCTTTGAATAGAATCCGTGAAGGGACATTTTGGAGCCCTTTGAAGCCTGTGATGAAAACTGAATATCCCCAGATAAAAACTAGAAATAACCTATCTGTGAAACTGATTTGCTATATCTGTACTCATCTCACAGAGTTAAACCTTTATTTTGATTCAGCAGGTCTGAAACAAGCTTTAGGTAGAATCTGCGCCAGGACATTTTAGAGCCCATTATATCCAAAACCGATTATCTCCAGATAAAAATTAGAAACAAGCTGTCTGTGCAACTGCTTTCTGAAGGGTGGATTCATCTCACAGTTAAACCTTTCTATTTATTCAGCAGGTAGGAAACACTCTTTCAATTGAAACTTGGAAGGGACATTTGGAAGCCTACAGAGGCCTATTTTGAAAAACTGAATATCCACAGATAAAAACTAGAAAGAAGTTATCTGTAAAACTGTTTTGTGATGTGTGGATTCATCACACAGAGTTAAGCCTTTTTATGATTCTGCAGGTGAGAAATACTCTTTTTGAAGAATTTGTGAAGGGACATTTGGGAGTCTTTTGAACCTATGGTGAAAAACTAAATATCCAAAGGTAAAAACTAGAAATAATCTATCTGTGAAATTTCTTTGTGATGTGTGGATTTATCTCACAGATTTAAACCTTTCTTTAAACCTTTCTTTTAACACAGCAGGTTTGAAACACTCTTTAGGTAGAATCTGCCAGGACACATTTGGGAGCTTATAGAAGCCTATGGTGAAAAACAGAATATGCCCAGATAAAAACCAGAAGGAAGCTATCTGTGAAACTGCTTTGTGATGTATGGATGCATCTCACAGAGCTAAAACCTTATTTTGATTCAGCAGGTTGGCAACACTCTTTTGGTAGAATTTGTGAATGGACATTTTGATCCTATGGTGAAAAACAGAATATTATCAGACACAAATTAGAAAGAAGCTATCTGTGAAACTGCTTTGTGACATGTGGATTCAGCTCACAGATTTAAACATTTTTTTTTTTAATTCAAGAGATTGGAAACACTCCTTTGTTAGAATCTGTTAAGGGACATTTGGGATCCCACTGAGGCCTATGATGAAAAACCGAACATTCCCAGATACAAACTAGAAAGAAACTATCAGTGCAATTGCTTTGTGATGTGTGAATTCATCTCAAAGAGTTAATTTTGATTCAGAAATTTGCAAACATTCTTTTACTATTATTATTATTATTATTATTTAAGACCTATATTAACAGGTGTTTGCAGTTTGTTGACTTTTTTGAAAAAATCAAGTTGTAAACTTTTATTACAAATTAAAAATGAAGTTCTTAAAACTCTCGACTTGACCAGATAAGAAACAATTTAAAAACCTTTAAAGGCATATTGAGAAAAACCAGGCTTTTTTAAAAAACACGTTTGTTATTACCAAAAAGAGACATCTTTAGGTAAAAATAATAAAAACCCCATGCTGCATAGATAATGCAGATAGTTTTATTTATCTGGTCAATGGGCAAAAAGCAAGCACTTAAGGTCTTCAGCTCCAATCTTTTGTTCATTTCTTATTGCTGGAATTTCATATTTCTTCTTGTTGGATGACTAAAACGGATGATGATAGAGATGGTAAGCTGGCATTTACTCAGCCCCGCCCTGCTCAGCCTCGGGAGCAGACGAATTCTCAGCTGGTGGATCGGCTGTCTTTGTCTCTTTGCCATCTTGTGGTTTAGGGTTTTCTGGGAGTCTGCAACAGTAATTGAAGTTGCGGTGGTACTGACATTGAGGTGGCTGCTGACTTTGGGTCTCATCTCCTTGATTTTCTTTATCTTCTTCATTGCCATCCTCTCTAGGCTATCTTTGGCGAAGAGGGCCACTGCAGAATCGTGGTCTATATTCCCCATACATATTCTGCCTCACTGGTCTACCTTGTTCTCCTGCACTCTGGTTGTCAGCACCCTCCATCACTTCTCCCTGCACAGGAGGGTTGGAATACTGTGGTCGACGCCCATAGCGTCTCTGCATGTAGTAAGGTGGGAACCTTCGCCTGCAGTAGGGCCGGCGTTGTTGGGCCTGGCCTTCGGGAGCACTCTCCGATCCCTCGTTCTTTTCCCCACTCTCACTATTCTGGTAAGTTTGCTGGTAATTGCATGGAGGACCCCTACGACATGGATAGCGTCTATAATGGTTACAGTCTGCTGCATATTTACTGCCTTGAACTGGAACACCAACAGGACCTGTAACATTTGCTGCTTCCACACCCCTTTCTCCTTCAACAACATCAAACTCCACAGTCTCTCCATCTCCTACACTGCGAAGGTACTTCCTGGGGTTATTCTTTTTTACAGCAGTCTGATGTACAAATACATCTTCCTTGGTGTCATTCCTTTTGATGAAACCATATCCGTTCCTTACATTGAACCATTTTACTGTTCCCAAAACCTTCATTGCGATGACCTTCTTGTCCCCGCCGGCAGGTGCCGCTGATGTGAGGCTGCCCGGGCCACTGCTCCCTGCGCCGCTGCCTGCAGTGCCGGGCTTGGTGTGGGCAGCACCGAGGGTGGGAGCGGTGGGGCGGGGGGGGCACGGGGGTGGCGGGCTGCTGGTGGGTCTCGGCCTCGCTGCTCATGGTTGCGGTGATGGTGACTGGGGCCCGCTGCGGCAGCTGCGGCTCCTCCTGGGATGTGATGGTAACTAGGCCGGCAGCGGCAGTGGGGCTGCTCAGGACTCTCTGGGGTTCGCTCTCCACTCCCACTACCAATCGAACTGGCAAACATTCTTTTTGAAGAATTTGCAAAGAAACATTCCAGAGCCCTTTGAAGTATGTCATGCAAAACTAAGTACCCCCAGATAAAAATTATAAAGAATCTATCTGTGCAACTGCTTTGTGATTTGTGGATTCATTTCACAGAGTTAAACATTTATTTTGATACAACAGGTTTGAAACATTCTTTAGTTAGAATCTGTGAAAGGACTTTTGGTAGCATTGAGGCCTATGGTGAAAAACGAAACAGCCCCAGATAAAAACTGGACAGAAGCTATCAGTGAAACTGCTTTGAGATGCGTGGATTCATCTCACAGAGTGAAACCCTTCTTTTGATTCAGCAGGTTGGAAACACTCTTTTGGTAACAACTACAAAGGAAAATTTGGAAGCCTTTTGTTGCCTATGGTCAAAAACCAAATAGTCCAAGAAAAAAGCTAGAAAGAAGCTATCAATGAAACTGCTTTGTGATGTGGGGATTCTTCTCACAGAGTTAAACCTTTCTGTTGATTCAACAGGTTTGAGATAATTTTTAGGTATAAACTGCAAAGGGACATTTGGGAACCCATTGAGGCCTACATTAAGAATCCAACTATCTCCAGATAAAAACTAGAACGAAGCTATCTGTGAAACTGCTTTGTGATGTGTGGACTTATCTCACAGAGATAAACCTTTATTGATACAACTGGTTTGAAACACTGTTTAGGTAGAATCTGTGAATGGACATTTTGGAGTGCATAGAGGCCCATGTAGAAAAACCGAGTATCTCCAGATAAAAACTACAAAGAAGCTATCTGTGAAACTACTATCTGATATGTAGATTCAACTCAGAGTTAAAAGTTTCTTTTGAATCAGTAAGTTGAACACATTCTTTTAGTAGAATCTTCAAAATGACATTTGAAAGGTACTTGAGGCCTTTAGTGAGAAACAGAATATTCACAGAAAAAAAACTAGAAAGAAGTTTTCTTGGAAACTGCTTTGTGATGTGTGGATTCCCATCACAGAGTTAAACCTTTGTTTTGATACAGCAGGTTTGAACCACTCTTTAGGTAGAATCTATGAAGGGACACTTGGGAGCCCACAGAGGCTGACGGTAAAGACAGAATATCCCCAGATAAATACTAGAAGGAAGCTATCTATGAAACTGCATTGTGATGTGTGGATTCATCTCACAGAGTTAAACCTTTTTGTTTGATTCAACAGGTTGGAAATACTCTTTTAGTAGAATCTGTGATAGGGACATTTTGGAGACCATTGAAGCCTATGGTGAAAAACTAAATATCCACAGATAAAAAGTAGGAAGAAGCTATCTGTGAAACTGCTTTGTGATGTTTGGATTCATCTCACAGGGTCAAACCACTCTTTTGATTCAGTAGCTTGGAAACACTTTTTTTGTAGAATCTGCAAAGGGACATTTTGGAGCTTCTAGAGTCCTGAGGTGAAAAACTGAATATCTCCACAAAAAACTAGATAGAAGCTATCTGTGAATCTTCGTTGTGATGTGTGGATTCATCTCACAGCTTTATAACTCTCCTCTGATTCAGCAGTTTGCAAACACTCTTTTGGTAGAATCTGGGAAGGGACATATGAAATCACTTTTAGACCTATTTTGAAAAACCAAATATCTGTGGTTTGAGGTCCATAGTGAAAAACAGAATATCCCCAGATAAAAAATAGAAAGAAGGTATTTGTGAAACTGCTTTGTGATTTGTGCATTCATCTCACAGGGTTAAACCTTTCTTTTGATACAGCAGATTTGAAACACTCTTTAGGTAAAATCTACCAAGGGACATTTGGGAGCCCATAGAAGCCTAAGGTGAAAAACAGAATATCCCCAGATAAAAACTAGATGATTTCTGTGGAACTGTCTTGTGATGTGTGGATTCATCTTAGGTAGTAAACGGAGCAAAACCTTTTTTTTTTTTTTTTAAATTCAGCAGGTTGGAAACACTCTTTGGTAGAATCTGCAAAGAGACATTTGGGAGACCTTTGATGCCCATGGTGAAAAACCGAATATCCCAGATAAGAAGCAGAGAGAAGTTATCTGTGAAACTGCTTTCTGATGTAGGGATTTATGTCACAGAATTAAACCTTTTTGTTTGATGCTGTAGGTTTCCAACTCTCCTTAGGTAGAATCTGCAAAGGGACATTTGGGAGTTCTTTGACACCTATGGTGAGAAACCGAGTATCACCAGATAAAAACTAGATAGAAGCTGTCTGTAAAACTGCTGTGTGATGATTTGATTCATCTCACAGTGTTAAACCTTTCTTTCGATTCAGTAGGTTGGAAACTTTTTTTGGTAGAATCTCAGAGGGGACATTTGGGAGCACTTTGAGGCCTATGGTGAAAAACCAAATATTGCAAGAAAAAAAAAAAAAACTGGAAAGAATCTATCAGTGAAACTGCTTTGTGATGTGTGGTTTCATTTCATAGAGTTAAACCTTCTTTTGATTCAGCAGTTTGGAAACACTCTTTTGGTAGAATCTGTGAAGTGAAATTTGGGAGTACTTTGAGGCCTGTGGTGAAAAACCAAATATCCACAGATAAAAACTAGAAAGCAGGTTTCTCAGAAACTGATTTTTGATGTGTGTATTCAGCTCTCAGAGTTAAATCTTTCTTTTTATTCAGCAGGTTGTAAACACTCTTTTGATAGAATCTACAAGGGGACATTTGGGAGCCCTTTGAGGCCTACAGTGAAAAACGGAATATTTCAAGATAAATCTAGAAAGAGCAGTCAGTGAAACTGCTTTGTGATGTATTGATTCATCTCACAGAGTTAAACTTTTCTTTTGATTCAATTCATTGGAACCATTCTTTTTGTCGAAAATCTGAAGGCACATTTAGTAGCCCATTGAGGCCTGTGGTGAGAAACTGAATATCTCCAGATAAAAACTAGAAAGAAGCTATCTGTGAAACAGAATTGTGAAATGTGCATTCAGCTCACAGAGTTAAACCTTCCTTTGATTCAGCAGAATGGAAACACCTTTTTTGTAGAATCTGGAAAGGGACATTTGGGAGCCCATTGTGGCCTATGGTGATAAATCGAATATCCCCAGATGAAAGCAAGAAAGAAGTTATCTGTGAAACTGTTTTGTGCTTTGTGGATTCATCTCAACAGAGTTAAACCTTTCTTTTGATTCAGCAGGTTGCAAATATTCTTTTTGTATTATCTGTGAAGGGACATTTTGGAGCCCATTTAGGCCTATGATGAAAATGATAATATTCACAGATAAAAACTGAAATGCAGTTATCTGTGAAACTGTTTTGGGATTGATGGGGTGATCAGACCCAACATTATGTCGGGGGGGCAACAAAGTCCACAGAGAAAATAATGAGGAAAAGACAGTTTGAGAGAGAAAGTTGGACTAGGGGCCACTGTGAGTGTGGAGACTGCGACAGCCCCAAACTCTGGGAGCCCCAAACTCTGTTGGTGCTCAAACAAAAAACAGGTGGTGAAGATGTGGGGGTTGAAAGGAAATGGTGTATCAAGTGACAGAGAAACATATGGCTATTTGATATAATGGGAGTGCTAGAAGCAAAGAGCCAGCAAGTCTAGCGGATATGAGAGCCTTGCCTCAGCTTCTCTCACAACACTCAACTTTTCTCCCAACATGCCCCCTTCTCTTTTTGAAAAAACTGCCACAGCTATTGTTTTCATTAGCATAAGGAGACCTCTTTTTTTAAATAATTGAGCAAGGCAATTGCAGGATTTGCAGCCCTTAATTGTCAGTTGGCAATCCAGCTTCATTTTTCTTAGCCCTTGTTCAAAATGAAGTCTCTCTGGTTTTAATGTTTCTTACATATCTCCCCTATCCCTTTTACAAGAGGAACTTTAATCCTAGGGGTGGCTTGTATGGGGGGAACCTGGTCCATGGTTGGGATTCATGGGTCCTTCCAGCCTCCTGTTCCATGGTTGTACACATCTTGAGGGCACCTACACGTTTTGCACATCTTCTGCAAAAAGAAAAGCATAACCTCACCCCCACATTAGTAATTCTACTGAAACAGAATCAAAAACTTCATGGTTGGCCGGGCGTGGTGGCTCAAGCCTGTAATCCCAGCACTTTGGGAGGCTGAGATGGGTGGATCACGAGGTCAGGAGATTGAGACCATCCTGGCTAACACGGTGAAACCCCGTCTCTACTAAAAAATACAAAAAACTAGCCACACGAGGTGGCAGGCGCCTGTAGTCCCAGCTACTTGGGAGGCTGAGGCAGGAGAATGGTGGGAACCCAGGAGTTGGAGCTTGCAGTGAGCTGAGATCCGGCCACTGCACTCCAGCCTGGGTGACAGAGTGAGACTCTGTCTAAAAAAAAAACAAAAAAACAAAACAAAACAAAAAAACTTTGTGGCTATAGCCAGGAAGCATGTCATTGCTGAAGCATTTGTAACTCAGCATTTGTAAATCAGCTTCTGCTTCTTTGGTTAATTACCATGGGTAAAACTTACCATTGATAATGAGAAGCAGGCCCCTTCTAACAGAAGGCACAGAGAAAGCAAATCAAGGCTTAAAACCAGTCCCTAAACCTTCAATTTGCACTGTACAGGTGGACCTACTGGATGCTGTAGTTCATGATAAATCTTCAGAGGTCTGGTGGACACTCACGTGGACACCTGACTGTTACATGGAGAGACACAAGCAAATCCTCTTTCTTATAAAATTATCTTTCCTCTTTTCCAACTCTTTGTATGTGCCTCCCTCCACCACATATCTTGTTCAGCCTTTTTATTTTCCTTTTGTCGTGTCAGGTGTTGTTCAGTTGCAGTTGTGGGTTGATCTTTTTGTGAATTTAAAAATATTTAATGTGAATAAAGTTAAATGCAATTGCATATGTAGTATCTTATATTCCTCATCCCCTCCCTCTTGCTTTTGCATTTGAATTTTTACAGTACAATTAGCTCTTTCCACTATTGCTTGTCTTCATGAGTTATATGAAATACCCGCAGTATGGGTAATATTCCACTGTTGAAAAAATGTAGCCATGGCTTTACTACAGTATCCTGGGTCATTACCTGTTTTGATTTTTTTCTGGGATTCCCATAACTGAAAAGCAAGATACAAGATGTATTTTAACATGAGCTGTAGTGTCCCCTGTTTGACAGGTGGCCCAGATAAAAAGCGAATAGGTATCTAATGAAACATGAACAAAGGACAATTTTCCAAAAGCAGGAATGTGTTACATCCATCTGCCAGATGGAATTTGTAGATAAACCTCTATGGTTAACTTCTGTTCCTTGATGTGGCAGATGCAGGATTTGCCAGGCAGAAGGGTGTTGTTCAATTTCTTTAACTTGTTTCCATGATAGACCATATCTTTTTCTAAGGCCTGTGGCATTAAGTCGGGTTAAAGCATGAAATATTTGTGCATCAATAAAAGGCTGCAGACATCAATGCATCTGTCTTTTGATTAAGTTTAGTTAAAGCTCCATGGAGGTTAGTATCTGCTCTCATATGATTGATATAGAAAGGTGAATGCCTTTGTTGTACGGCTTGCTGTAAAGAATGAAATAAAAGATTAAGTGTTTCATCAGTCACATTTCAAATTAAGACACATTCAATAGTTTGCATGGCTTGCATGACATAGGCTGAATCAGAAACAATGTTAACTGGCTGTTTTAAAGTTTTTAACACTGTTATCACAGCCATAAGTTCAGCCCTTTGAGCAGAAGCAAAGTCAGTTTGAAATACTTGCTTTTGAGGTCCTGCAAATGAAGCTTTTCAATTATTAGATCCATCAATAAAAACAGTAATGACCCCTTCAATAGGGGCTTTTTGAGTAATAGAAGGCAATACCCAGGATGTTAATTTTAGAAACTGGAAGGTTTTAGACTTAGGGTAATGATTATCAAGAATGCCAATGAAACCAGCCAAATTTACTTGCCATTCTTGAGAATTATTATAGACTTGTTGAATTTGTTGTTTAGTTAGTGGAATTATAATATGATTTGGATCATATTCCATTAGCTTTGTTGTGCACAGCCTAGCTTGTCCTACTAGCACAGCAATTTGATCTAAGTACAGTACAGAGTGAGCATTTTGGTTGTATTATGAGGTAGAAAAAGCCATTCAACTAGATCATCCTGTTGAACTATAACTCCTGTAGGCAAATGCTTAGTAGGAAAAACTAAAAACTGTAATGGTTGTATCAGATTAATCCGTTCTACTTGTCCTTGCTAATTTTTTTTCTCAGTTAATTGAAATTCCACTAATGCTTCTTTGGAGAGGGAGCATTTAAGGTTAGAATCACCTCATAAAGTAGAAAAGAGGTGAGAAATAGCATAAGTAGAAATGCCTAAAGTTGGACAAATCCAATTAATGTCTCCTAATGATTTTTGGAAATCATTTAAGGTTTCTAAAATATCTCGTCAAATTTGAACCTTTTGAGGCTTAACAACACTTTGCTCTACCTTCTTTCCTAGATATTGAAAGGGAGTATAAGTTTGAATTTTGTCAGGGGCTATAATTAACCCTGCTGTATGTACAGCCTTTTCTATCTATTTGTAGTACAACATCAATTCTTCCCTAGTTTGTTTCACACAGAATATCGTCCATGTAATAGAAAATATAACATTTTTTGGACTGTTCTATAACTGGCTTAATAGCTTTCCCAACATAAGTTTGACAAATAATCAGGCTATTTAGTATGCCTTGTGGTAGTACTTTCCAATGGTATCTGTCTGCCAGTTATTATTATTTATGGTGGGAACAGTAGAAGCAAATTTTTCATAATCTTGGGGGGGCTAAAGGAATGGTAAAAAAGCAATAGTTTATATCTATCAGTATGGGAGGCCAGTATTTTGGAATCATTCTTGGGGAGGGCAGCCCTGGTTGTAGCATGCCCATAGGTTGAATCACAGCATTAACAGTCCTCAAATCTGTTATCATTCTCCATTTACCAGATTCTTTCTTAATGACAAACACAGGAGAATTCTAAGGGGAGAAATTAGGCTCTATATGTCCCTTTGGCAGTTGTCCCAGCACCAGTTCTTTTAAAGCCTCCAGTTTTTTTCTGTTTCAGTGGTCATCGCTCCACCCAAATCAGTTTGGCAGTTAACCAAAGAAGAGGAACGGGAACTGGAGGCTCAATAATGACTGCTTCTAAAAATAAAACCCCAATCCAGTCCAATCTGTTTGTCCTTTTAATTCTAAAGTTTCTGATTGGACTTTTTTTTTTTTTTTTTTTTTTTTTTTTTTAGACAAGAGTCTCGTCCTATTGCCCTGGCTGGTGTGCAGTGGTGTGATCTTGGCTCACTGCAAGCTGTACCTCCTGGGTTTGCACCATTCTCCTGCCTCTGCCTCCCAAGTAGCTGGGACTACAGACACCCACCACCGTGCCCAGATAATTTTTTGTATTTTTAGTAGAGATGGATTTCTACCGTGTGAGCCATGATGGTCTCAATCTCCTGACCTCATGATCCACTCACCTTGGCCTCCAGAAGTGCTGAGATAACTGGTGTGAACCACCACATCCAGCCCTGACTGACCATTTTTACCTTTTTCTAGTTCTTTTCTCTGGCAAATCCCATATTTTTCATCATTTTTCTGTTATTACTACTACATAGATCCGTAGGAATAGATATTTCAGCATCCCATTATTGCAATAAGTCTCTACACCATAAATTGACAGGAATAGGTATAATGAGTCTGAATTGTCCCTTCCTTACCATCTGGCCATTGACATGGTAAAATCAAAGGACTTTGAAAAACTACCATGGCAGCTCCTACTGCAACAGTAGCAATGGATGCCTTTTGCTTAGGTCAGTACGAGGGCCATTGATTTATAACAATAATGGAGATATCAGCTCCAATTATCTACTAGTCTTTCAAAACCTTTTCCCTGAATAATTACTGTGCAAGTAGGTCTTTTGTCAGACACTTGATTAACCCAACACACAGCCTTTCCTGCTGGATTAGTATTACCAAAGCTTCCTGTTCTTTTCGTTGTGCTGCTTCCTAGTTTTATGTAAGGTAACAGCAACAACCGAGCAATCCTTTCTCCTGGGGAGGCAGACCATGGAGTCAAGAAACTGACAACTAATTGAATTTCTCTGGTATAATCAGAGTCAATTATTCCTGTATGTACAGTATCATCTTTTAAATTTAAACTAGACCTTTCAAGTAATAGACAAAGTGTTCCTGAGGGTAAGGGTCCCCTAACTCCCATGGGGACCTTCTTTTGTTGCTCCCCAGGAAGTAAGGAGATGGGAATTGTGTGGTAGAAGTCTACCACATACCGCCTGTTGAGGCAGGGAACAATTTTTGTATATTTGTAAGGGCACTGACTCTGATGGGTATGCCTCTGTTTGTTGAGGGGGTGGAGGTGAGCCCCTCTTCCCGTTTTCCAAAAGAGTTTGTCCATCTTTACTAAATTTAGAATGACATTGTGTTGCCCAGTGATTGCTGTTCTTACACCGACGACATACACCAGGGCCTTTCTGTTGATTGATGGTTGTAGTTTTTACCTTTTGATTTTCTTTTCTACATTCCTTTCTTGTGTTGTCAAATTGCCCACAATTAAAGCAAGAGCCTGAGAAATGGGGCATATTCTTTCCTACTCTTAATCCAGCCATGGCCGGAGCTACCAGAGTAGCCTTATATAAGTTACCTCCAATGCCATCGCAATCCTTAATATATTCAGCTAAATGAGACTTCCCTCTCAGGGGTCTAATAGAGTTTGACACTCTGCAATAGCATTATCGTATGCAAGATGCTGTATTACAACCTCCTGAACTGTTTTGTTACTTATGGCTTTATACACAGCCTCTTGGAGCCAATCAATATAATCAATATATCGTTGTTTAAATCCTTGTTGGAGGGAGCCAAAAGAAGGATTTTTTTTTTTTTTTTGAGACGGAGTCTCACTCTGTCGCCCAGGCTGGAGTGCAGTGGCCGGATCTCAGCTCACTGCAAGCTCCGCCTCCTAGGTTCATGCCATTCTCCTGCCTCAGCCTCCCGAGTAGCTGGGACTACAGGCGCCCGCCGCCTTGCCCGGCTAGTTTTTTGTATTTTTTAGTAGAGACAGGGTTTCACCGTGTTAGCCAGGATGGTCTCGATCTCCTGACCTCGTGATCCGCCCGTCTCGGCCTCCCAAAGTGCTGGGATTACAGGCTTGAGCCACCACGCCTGGCCAAGAAGGATATTTTCCCCTGTAACATGTATCCTTTCCCATGCCCACACAAAGCGCAGCTGAACAATGGTAACATCCTCCATTACTCTTGGTTCTCTAATTGACCGCAATTTAGCCCAGCTCCCATTAACTTTTCAAAGGAAATGGGCACAGGTGGCTGTGCTTGTGTGTTTTCCCTTGCCTGAGTTGGAGCTCCATCAGCCCACTAAGTTTTAAACTCCAAGTATTGAGATGAAGTGAGAACAAATTTTGTCAAAGTATCCCAATTGTATGGTATTAACCTATTATCAGGAGCCATATTTTTTAGTACTTTGCACAAAAGGAGAGTTCAGTACATATTGACTAATGGCTTGCTTAAATTTCTTTGGTAACTTAAAAGGAAAAGAAACCCGATTAGCTATATTCTGTCCTCCCTGCTAGATTATAGTAATGGGAACTTGTCATGCTTCAAGGTCCCCCTCAGCTCTGGTTTTTCAAATAGAATTTTATATAATACCAGGTATTGCTCCAGGGTTTAAAGTTGAAACTACAGGATCAGTAAGTTTTTCAGCTAATTTTCTTTCTCACCCATTAAGGAAAGAAAGAAGAGTTGGCCATTGACTTAATTCAGCAGGTGGAGCCTACAAGTTAGTAAAACATAATTTTTAGTTTTCGTTTCTTTTCTTTAATCTCCGGTAGTTGTTCCTCAATCTCAGAATCTGAGGTTAGTTATTTACACTCGTCCTCTTCTTCCTCATCTGAATCTGCCTTATCATCTGTTTGAAATGATTCAAGACCTGCCTTTCTTAACACCCACATTGACCAAGTGGGAACTGGAATTTCTGCTCCCTCTTTATACAACTTTTTAAAATATCTGCCAATTATCTCCCATTTACCCAACTCCATAGTTCATTGTTCCAGGAACCACGGGGAAAACTGCTTTACTAAAGAGCGAAACCAAATTCTGAGTACTAACTTTCACTCCCCCTCTTCGGAATAAATGCCTTAAGAAATTTAAACAAGCAAAATGTCTGCTTTCACTTTGTCTTATTATTACCCTGGTCATTCTGAGTACTCAGCTTTCCCACCAAGCTTCTTTTAGATGCTCTTGGCAATGCATCCTGGTGATGTGTATGGCTCTAGCTTTCTTTCACCTTGGTCTTTCTCATCCCACATTGGGCAGCCAGGAATGTTGGAGTGATCAGACCCAAAAAAATGCCATGGGGGTGACAAAGTCCACAGTGTCAAGGGAATGAGAAAAAGACAGTTTGAGAGAGAAAGTGGGACCAGGGGGCCATCGTGAGTATGGAGACTGTGAAGGCCCCAAGCTCTGGGAGCCCACAGTATTTATTGGTGGCAAATAAAGAAACAGGTGGTGAAGATGTAGGGGTTGAAAGAAAACAGTGTATCAAGTGAATGAGAAATACATGACTACGTGAGATAATGGGAGTGCTAGAAGTTAGAAACCAACAAGTCTAGCAGACTTGCAAGCCCTGCCTCAACTTCTCTCCCAACACCCACCTTTTCCCCCAACAGTGACATGTGTATTCATCTCACAGAGTTAAACTTTTCTTTTGATACAGCAGGTTTGAAACACTTTTTTTGTAAAATTTGCAAAGGTACATTTTGGAGCCCTTTGATGCCTGTAGTTAAAAACTGAATATCTCTAAATGAAGAAGAAGCTATCTGCAAAACTGAATTTAACAAGTAGATTCCTCTCATAGAGTTAAACCTTTCTTTTGATTAATCAGGTTGAAAAAACTCTTTAGTTAGAATCTGCAAAGGGACATTTGGAAGCCCATAGTTGCCTATGGTGGAAAACAGAATATCCACAGAAAAAACTAGAAAGAAGCTATCTCTGAAACTGACATGTGATGTGTGGATTCATCTCAAAGTGTAAAACCTTTCTGTTGATTCACCAGGGTGGAAACACTTTTTAGTAGAATTGGCAAAGGAACATTTAGGAGAGCATTGGGTCCCATGGTGAAAAACCGAATCTCCCAAGATAAAACCTAGGAAGAGGTGCATGTGAAACTACTTTGTGATGTGCAAATTTATCTCACACTATTAAACCTTTCTTTTGATATAGCAGGTTTGAAACACTCTTTAGGCAGAATCTGTGAAGGGATATTTGGGAGGCTCTAGAGGCCTAAGGTGAAAAACTGAATATACCCAGTTAAAAACTAGAAAGAAGCTGTCTCTGAAACTGCATTGTGATGACTGGATTCATCTCACAGAGTAAAAAATTTGTTTTGATTCAGCAAGTTGGAAACATTCTTTTGCTAGAATCTGCAAAGGGACATTTGGGAGATCATTGAAGCCCATGGTGAAAAACAGAATATCCCCAGATAAAAATTAAAAGGAAACCATCTGTGAAATGGCTTTGTAATGTGTGGATTCGTCTCACAGAGTTAAACCTTTCTTTTCATTCAGGGGGATGCCAATATTCTTTTTGTAGAATAGGCAAACTGACACGTGGGAGCACATTGAGGCTTTCAGTGAAAAACCAATATTACCAGAGAAGTAGAAAGCAACTATCTGTAAAAGTGCTTTGGGATGTGTGGATTCATCACACAGAGTTAAATCTTTCTTTTGATACAGCAGGTTTGTTGTGAAAAACAAAATATCCCCAAGTAAATGCTATAAAGAAGCTATCTGCAAAACTGCTTTCTGATGTGTGGATTTGTCTCAAAGAGCTAAACCTTACTTTTGATTCAGCAGGTTGCAAACACTTTTTGGTAGAATCTGCAAAGAAACATTTCTGAGCCCATTGAGGCCTATAGTGAAAACCCAAATACCCCAAGATTAAAAACTAGAATGAAGCTATCTCTCAAATTGCTTTGTGCTGTTCAGGTTCATCATACAGAGTTAAACTGTTCTTTTGATTCAGCAGATTGCAAACACTTTTTTTGTGGAATCTGCAAAGAAACATTTGGGATCCCTTTTGCATCTCTAGTGAAAAATTGAATACCTCAGATTAAAACTACAGAGAAGCTACCTGTGAAACTGCTCTGTGTTGTATGAAGTCATTTTGCAGAGTTAAATCTTAGTTTTGACACAACAGGTTTGAAACACTCTTTAGTTCGAATCTGTGACGAGACAGTTTGGATCCCATAGAGGCATATGGGGAGAAACAGATTATCCCTAGATTAAAACTGGAAAGAAGTTACCTGTGAAACTTTTTTTAATGATGTGTGGATTCACCTCACAGAGTTAAATTTTTCTTTTGATTCAGCAAGTTGTAAACACTGTTTTGGTAGAATCTGCAAAGGGACATTTGGGAGCCCTTTGAGGCCTCTGGTGAAAAATCGAATATCCACAGATAAAAACTGGGAAGAAACGATCTGTGAAACTACATTGTTATGATAGGATTCATCTCAGAGAGTCAAACCTTTCTTTTCATTCAGCAGGTTAAAAATACTCTTTTTGTGGAATCTGGGTAGAGACATTTGGGAGTCCATTGAGGCCTAAGGTGAAAAACTGAATATCCCCAAACTGGAAAGAAACAATCTGTGAAACTGCATTGTAATGTGTAGATTCACCTCACAGAGTAAAACCTTTCTTTTGTTTCAGCAGGATGGATACACTCCCTTGGTAGAAGATGTAAAGAAATATTTTGTAGCCATTGAGGCATGTGGTGAGAAACAGAATATCCCCAGATAAAAACTAGAAGAAGCTATCTCTGAAACTGATTGTGTTGTGTAGATTTACCTCACAATGTTTACCCTACCTTATGATACTGCAGGCCTGAAACACTCTTCAGGTTGAATCTGTGAAGGGACATTTGGGAGCCCACGGAGGTCTATGGTGCAAAATCAAATATCCTCAGATGAAAAGTAGAAAGAAGTTACCTGTGAAACTTCCTTGTAATAAGTGGATTCATCTCACAGAGATAGAACTTTCTTTTGATACAGCAAGTTTGAAACACTCTACTGGTAGAACGTACAAAGGGACATTTGGGAGCCCATTGATGCCAAGGTGAAAAACCGAATATTCCAAGATAAAAATAGATAGATGGGTGTTTCTCGGGGGTTTCGCTCAGCTCTTCTGCGTGTAAGTGAACGTGACCCACGCACCTGCGTGTGTGAGACTGTCACGGCAATGGCGACACCCACGGGCACGGTCTCCTTCACGGAGAGAGGGCCCGGAAAACTCAAGACTCTCATGGAGGTTGAGTTCCACACTCCACTCCACCCTTCCAGGCTGGCTTCTCCCTGCTGAAGAGCCCATAGAGGCTTACGGTGAAAAAGAGGACATCCCCAGATAAAAGCTAGAAAGAATCTATCTGTGAAACTGCAATGTTATGTGTGGCTTCAACTCACAGATTTAAACCTTTCTTTTGACTCAGCAAACCTGCACAAAAAAACACTCTTCTTGTGCAATTTTTGAAGACACATTATAAAACCCTTTGAGATGTATGGTGAAAAACAGAATATCCCCAGATTAAAAGTAGAAAGAAGCTACCTGTGAAACTGCTTTGTGATATGTGCATTCATCTCACATAATTAAACTTGTCTTTTCATTCAGCTGGTTGGAAACACTTTTTTGGTATAATCTGTGATAGGACATCTGAAAGCCCATTGAGGCCTAGGGTGAAAAATCAAAAATACCAAGATAAGGACTAGAAAGCAAATATCAGTAAAACTGCTTTGTGATGTGTGGATTCATCTGACATAGTTAAACCTTTCTTTGATTCAGCAGTTTGCAAACTTTTTGGTAGGATCTGTGAAGGGACATATAGGAGTCCATTGAAGCCTATAGTGAAAAACTGAATATCCCAAGATAAAAACAAGAAAGAAGCTATCTGTGAAACTGCTTTGTGATGTGTGGATTCATCTCACAGACTTAAACATTACTTTTGATACAGTAGGTTTGAAACACTCTTTAGGTAGAATCTGTGAAGAGACATTTGGGAGCCCAAAGAGGCCTATGGTGAAAATCAGGCTATCCACAGATAAAAACTAGAAACTATATATATATGAAACTGCATTGTTATATGTGGATTCATCCCACAGATTTAAACCTTTCTTTTGACTCAGCAGTATGCAAACCTTCTTTTTGTATAATCTTCAAAGAGACAATTTAAATCCCTTTGAGAAGTATGGTGAAAAACAGAATATCACCAGATAAAAACTAGAAATAAGTTATCTATGAAAATGCTTTCTGATGTGTGCATTCACACACAATTATGTGATATGTGTATAATTAAACCTGTCTTTTTATTCAGAAGGTTGGAAACACTTTTCTGGTAGAATCTGTGAAGGGACATTTGAAAGAACATTGAGGCCTATGGTGAAAAACAGAATATATCAAGATAAAAATTAGAAAGAAGCTATCAGTGAAACTACTTTGTGGTGTGTGGATTCATCCTACAGAGGTAAATCTTTCTTTTGATTCAGCAGGCTTTAAGCCCTCTTTTTGTAGAATCTGCAAAGGAAAATTTGGGAGCCCTTAGAGCCCTATGTGAAAAACAGAATATCCATAGATAATAACTATGAAGGAGCTATTTGTGAAACTGCTCCGTGGTGTGTGGATTCATCTCAAAGATTTAAACCTTCCTTTTCAGTCCGCAAGTTGGAAACACTCTTTTTGTAGAATCTGCAAGGGGACATTTTGGAGTCCATTGAGGTCTATGCTGAAAAGCAGAATATCCCCAGATAAAAACTAGAAAAAAGTTATCTGTGAAACTGCGTTGTGATATGTGGATTCATCTCACAAAGTTAAATTTTAGTTTGATAGACCAGGTTTGAATCACTTTTCAGTAAGAATGTGTGAAGGGACATTTAGGGGAGCCAATGGGGCCACTGGTGAAAAAGCAAATATCCCCAGATAAAAACTAGAAAGACCCCATCTGTAAAACTGCTTTGTGATGTGTGGATTCATCTTACAGGTTTAAACCTTTCTTTTGATATAGCAGTTTTTAAACACTCCTTAGGTTGAATCTGGAAAGAAGCATTTGGGAGCCCATAGAGACCTACGGTTAAAAACAGACTATCCCCCCATAAAACAAGAAATAAGTCATCTGTGAAATGGTTTTGTGATATGTGCATTCATCTTATGGAGTTAAACCTTTTTTTTTGATTCAGCAAGTTTTAAACACACTTTTATTAGAATCCGTGAAGGGACATTTCACAGACCATTGAGTCCTATGATGAAAAACGGAATATCCCCAGATAAAAACTATAAAGAAGCTATCTCTGAAACAGCATTGTGATGTGTGCATTCACATCACAGAGTTAAACCTTTTCACTGACTCAGCAGCTTGGAAACACTCTTTTTGTAGAATCTACAAAGCGACATTTGAGACGCTTGGAGGGTGAAAAACCATATATCCCCAGATAAAAACTAGAATGAATCTATCTTTTGAAACTGCTTTGTGAAGTGTGGATTCATCACACAGAGATAAAACTTTCTTTGCATTCAGCAGACTGGAAACACTTTTGGTAGAATCTGTGAAAGGACATTTGGGAGCCCATAAAAACCTATGGTGAAAAATGGAATATCCCCAGATAAGAACTAGAAACAAGCTATCTGTGAAACTGCTTTGTGAGGTGTGGATGTATCTCCCAGATTTAAAACTTTCTTTTGATTCAGCAGGTTGCAAACATTCTTTTAGTAGAATCTGAAAAGGTACATTTAGAAGCCTCTTGAGGCCTATGGTGAAAAACCGAATATCATCAGTTGAAAACAAGAAAGAAGCTATCTCTGAGACTGCTTTGTGATTGTGCATTCATCTCACAGAGGAAAGCCTTCCTTAGGTACAGCACTTTTGAAACACTCTTTAAATAGAATCTGCAAAGAGACATTTTTTAAGAACATAGAGGCATATGGTGAAAAACAGGGTATCATCAGATAAAACCTAGAAATAAGCTATCTGTGAAACTTCTTTGTGATGTTTGGATTAATCCTACACAGTTAAACCTTTCTTTCAGTTTAGCAAATTGAAAACATTTCTTTGCTATAATCTGCTTAGGGACAATTGCAAGCCTATTGTAGCCTATGTTGAAAAATCGAATATCCTAAGACAAAAACCAGAAAGAACCTTTCAGTCAAACTGCTTTTTGATGTGTGGATTAATATCACAGAGTTAAAATTTTCTTTTGATGCAGCAGGTTGGAAACACTCTTTTGGGAGAATTTGCTAACAGAAATTTGGGAGCCCATTCAGGCCTTTAGTAAAAAACACAAATATCCCCAGATTAAAACTAGAAAGAAGCTATCTGAAAAATTGCATTATGATGTGTGGGTTCATCTCACAGAGTTAAACCATTCTTTTGATTCAGCAGGTTGGAAACACTGTTTTGGTAGAATCTGTGAGGGGATATTAGGGAACTCTTTTGTGGCTTATGATGAAAAACCAAATATTCTTAAATAAAAGCTACAAAGATTCTATCTCTGAAACTGTTTTGTGATTTGTGGATTCATGCAACTAAGGTAATTTTTTCTTAGGGTTCAGCAGGTTGGAAACGCTCCTTTTGTAGAATAAGTGAAGGAACATTCGGGAGTCATTTGATTCCTATGGTGAAAAACAGAATGTTCCCAGACAAAAACTAGAAAGAAGCTATCTGTGAAACTACTTTGTGATGTGTGGATCCATATCACAAAGGTACATCTATCTTTTGATTCAGCAGTTTGGATACACTCTTTTGGTAGAATCTGTGAAGGGATATTTATGAGCCCATTGAGGCCTATGACAAACACACACACACACACACACACACACACACAAACTGAATATCCCCAGATATAAACTAGAAAAAAACTATCAGTAAAACTGCTTTGTGATGTGTGGATTCATCTCACAGAGTTAAACCTTTATTTTAATTCAGGAGGTATGAAACACTCTTTTTGTAGATCTACTAAGGGACATTTGGGAGCTGATTGAGGCTGATGCTGAAAAACGGAATATCCCCAGATAAAAAATAGAAAGAAGTTATCTGTGAAATTACTTTGTGATGTGTGGATTCATCTAACGGACTTAAACCTATCTTTGATTCAACAGATTGGAAACACTCTTTTATTAGAATCTGTGAAGGGGCATTTGGGAACTTTTTGAGGCCTATGGAGAAAATTGGAATATCCCTATATAAACTAGAAAGAAGCGATCTGTGAAACTGCTTTGTAATGTGTCTATTCATCTCACTGAGTTAAGCCTTTCCTTGGATTCAGCACTTTGGAAACTTTTGTTTTTTAGAATCTGAGAAGGGACATTTGAGAGTCAATTGAGGCCTATGGTGAAAAACAGAATATCCCCAGATAAAAACTGGAAAGAAGATATCTGTGAAACTGCGTTGTCTTGTGTGGATTCATCTCACAGAGTTAAACCTATCTTTTGATTCACGGGATTGAAACACTTTTTTGGTAGAATCTGTGAAGGGACATTTGGGAGCCCATTGAGGTCTAAGGTGAAAAATTGAATATCCCAAGATAAAAACTAGAAAGAAGCTATCAGTGAAAAAACTTTGTGATGTGTAAATTCATCTCACAGAATGAAAACTTTCTTTTGGTTCAGCAGGTTTAGAAATGCTGTTTTGGAAGAATCTGTGATGGGATACATGTGAGCCCATAGATGCCTATGGTAAAAAATCGAATATCTCCAGATAAAAATTGGAAAGAGTCTATCGGTGAAACATCTTTATTCAACCTTTTGATTCAGCAGGTTGGAAACGCTGTTTTTTTGTAGTATCTGTGAAGCAACATTTGGGAACCTATTGGGGCCTATGTTGAAAGATTGAATATCATCAGATAAAAACTAGAAACTAGTTATCTGTGAAACTGCTTTGTGATGTGTGGATTCATGTCACATGGTTCAACCTTTCCCTTTTTTTCAGCAGTTTGGAGACACTCTTCCGGCAGTATCTGCAAAGAGACAATTGGGAGCCCATTGAGGCCTTTTGTGATAAACCGAATATTTCCAGATAAAAACTAGAAAGAAGTTATCTGTGACTCTGCTTTGTGATGTGTGTATTCACCTCACAGAGTTAAACCTTTCTTTTGATATGACGGGTTTAAAACACTCTTTAGGTAGAATATGCAAAGGGACATTTTGAGCCTATAGAGGCCTATTGTGAAAACTCGAATATCCCAAGATAAAAACTAGAAAGAAGCCATCATGAAACTGTTTTATGATGTGTGGATTCATCTCCCAGAGGTAAACCTCTCTTCACATGCTGCAGTTTTGAAACACTCTTTAAATAGAATCTGCAAGGGGACATTTGGGAGCCAATAAAGACTTAAGTTAAAAAGAAAGAATATCTCTAGATAAAAACTAGAAAGATGCTATCTGTGAAACTCTGAAACTTCTTTGTGATTTGTGAATTCATCTCACATAGTTAAACATTTCCTTTGATTTAGTACGTTACAAACACTCTTTTGCTAGAATCTGCAAAAAGACATTTGTGAGCCCATTGTAGCCGATGGTGAAAACCCAAATATCCCAAGATGAAAACTAGAAAGAAGCTATCACGAAACTGCTCTGTGGTGTGTGGATTAATCTCACAGAGTTTAAACCTTTCTTTTGATACAGCCAGTTGGAAACACTCTTTAAATACACTCTGCCAAGGGAAACTTGGGAGCTAATTTCCCTTGAATATCCCTAGATAAAAACTAGAAATAAGCTGTTTGTGAAACTGCTTTGTGATGTGTGGATTCATCTTACAAGGTTAAACCTATCTTTTGATTTAGCACACTAGAAATATTCTTTTGGTAGAATCTGCCAAGGGACATTTCGGAGCCCTTTGAGGCCTATGGTGAAAAACTGAATATTTCCAAATAAAAACCAAAGAGACACTATCTGTGAAACTGCTTTGTGATGTGTAACTTCATCTCAAAGATGTATACCTTTCTTTGGTTAAAGCAGGTTGCAAACACTTTTTTTTGTAGAATCTGTAAAGGGACATTTGGTAGCTCTTTGAGGTCTGTAGTGAAAAACTGAATATCTCCAGAAAAAAAAAAAAAAAAAAAACTAAAAAGAAGCTCTCCATGAGACTGCTTTGTGATGAGTGAATTCATCACACAGAGTTAAACATTTATTTTGATACAGTAGGTATGAAACACACTTTAGTGGAACTGAAGAACATTAGAAAGCCCATAGAGGCCAATGTGAAAAAGAATATCCCCAGACAAAAACGAGAGAGAAACTGCTTTGTGATAGGTGGATTCATCTCATAAAGTTAATCTTTTCCATTGATTCAGCATGTTGGAAACACTGTTTGCATAGAACCAATGAAGAGACATTCAAGAGTCCATTAAAGTCTATGGTGAAAAACTCAATATTCTCAGCTAAATACTAGAAAGAAGCTATCCGTGAAACTGCTTTGTGATGTGTGGATTCACCTCACAGAGTTAAACCTTTCTTTTGATTCATCAGGCTGGAAATACTTTTTTGGTAAAATCTGCAAAAGGACATTTGGGAGCACATTGAGGTCTATGGTGAATAACAGAATATCCCCAGAAAAAAAAACTAAAAAGAAGCTATGTGAAACTACTTTTTGTTGTGTGGATTCATCTCACAGAGTAAAAGCTTTCTTTTGATTCAACAGATTGGAAACACTTTTTTGGTAAAATCTATGGGGAGACATTTTGGAGCCCATAGTGGTCTATGGTGAAAACTGAATCTCCGCAGAAAAAAAGCTAGAAAGAAGCTATCTGCGAAACTTCTTTGTGATGCGTGGATTCATGTCACAGAATTAAACCTTTCTTTGATAGAGCATGTTTGAAACACTCTTTGGGAAGTATCTGCAAAGGAACATATGGGAGCCCATAGAGGTCTATGGTAAAAACAAACAAAAAACCAAAAAAACAAATACCTCTAGACAAAAACTAGAAATAAGCTATCTGAGAAACTTCTTTGTAATGTGTGGATTCATCTCACAGAGTTAAACCTTTCTTTTGATTCAGCAGTTTGAAAACATTCTTTTGGTGGAATCTGCAAAGGTACATTTTGGAGCTCGATGAAGCCTGCTGTGAGAAAGGGATTATGTCCAGATATAAGCTAAAAAGGGGCTATCTGTGAAACAGCTTTTTGATGTGTGGATTTATCTCACAGAGTTAAACCTTTCTTTTGATTCAGCAGGTTGGAAACACCTTTTTATAGAATCTACAACGGATATGTGAAAGCCCACTATAGATTAGGGTAAAAGCCCACTATAGCTTAGGGTGAACAACTGAATATCCCAAGATAAAAACTAGAATGAAGCTCTGTGGGAAACTGCTTTGTGATGTGTGGAGTCATCTCACAGAGTTAAACCATTCTTTTGATTCAGCAGTTTGGAAACACTGTTTTTGTAGAATCTGCAAAGAAACATTTGGGAGTCCTTGGAGGGCTATGCTGAAAAATCGAATATCTTCAGATAAGAGCTAGAAAAAAGTTATCTGCTTAACTGCTTTGTGATGTGTGGATTCATCACACAATGTTTCAGGATGCGTGGATTCATCTCAAAGAGTTAAATCTTTCTTTTGATTAAGCAGTTTGGATACACTTTTTGCTAGAATATGTGAAGGGACATTTGCAAGCCCACTGTAGCCTATGGAGAAAAACTGAATATCCCAAGATAAAAACTAGGAAAAAAGCATCAGTGAAACTGCTTTGTGATGTGTAGATTCATCTCACAGAGGTAAACCTTTCTTTTGATTCAGCAGGTTGGAAATACAGTTTTGCTAGGATCTGCAAAGGGACATTTGGAAGCCCATTGAGGCCTATGGTGAAAAACCAAATATTTCCAATGAAAACTAAAAAGAAACTCTCTGTGAAAGTGCTTTGTGATGTGTGGATTCATTTCAAAGAGCTAAACCATTGTTTTGATACAGCAGGTTGCAAAAACTCCTTTGGTAGAATCTGAAAACAGATATTTGGGAGACCATTGAATCCTATTGTGTAAAAAGGAATATCCCTAGATAAAAACTAGAAAGTTGCTGTGTGTGAAACTGCTTTGAGATGCATGGATTCATTTTAGAACGTTAAACCTTTCTTTTGATTCAGTAGGTTGCAAATGCTCTTTTTGTAGAATCTGCAAAGAAACATTTGGGAGCCCTTTGAGGACTGTAGTGAAAAACAGAATATCTCCAGATAACGATTAGAAAGAAACTGTCTCTAAAACTACTTCGTGATATGTGGATTCATCTCACAGAGTTAAACCTTTCCTTTGACTAAGCATGTTGGAAACACTCTTTTGGTATAATCTGTGAAGGGAGATTTGGGATCCCATGGAGGCCTATGGTGAAAAAACGAATATTTCCAGATAAAAACTACAAAGTAGTGTTGAGTGGATCCCTTCAAAGGGTTAAACCTTTCTTTTGATTCAACAGGTTGAAAACACTCTTTTACTAGGATATTACAAGGAACACTTGTAAGTCCACTGTAGCCTATTTGGAAAAACTGAATATCC
This sequence comes from Papio anubis, assembly GCF_008728515.1. Classification (NCBI taxonomy): domain Eukaryota; kingdom Metazoa; phylum Chordata; class Mammalia; order Primates; family Cercopithecidae; genus Papio; species Papio anubis. Next base: position 40,691 of record NW_022165417.1, read on the forward strand.
CAAGATAAAAACTAGAAATAAACTACCAGTGAAACATCTTTATGATGTGTGGGTTCATCCCACAGAGATAAATTTTCCCTTGATTTAGCAGGTTGCAAACACTCCTTTTGTGTGATCTGTGAAGTGACATTTGAGAGCTCGTTGAGGTCTAAGGTGAAAAACAGAATATTCCCAGATAAAAACTGGAAAGAAGCTACATGTAAAGCTGCTTCATAATGTGTGGATTCATCTCACAGAGTTAACTTTATTTTGATACAGCAGTTGGGAAACACATATTTTAAAGAGTCAGTAAAGGGACAATTATAAGCCAATTGAAGAATAAGGTAAAAAAGAAAATATCCTCAGATAAAAACTAAAAGAAACTATCTGTGAAACTGCTTTGCAATGTATAGATTCATCTCACACGGTTAAATTTTTCTTCCTATTCCATATATTTGAAACACTCTTTTTGTAGAATCTGTGAAGGGACATTTGGGAGAACATTGAGGCCTAGTGTGAAAGACTGAATATCCCCAGATAAAAGCTTGAAAGAATCTCTCTGTGAAATTGCATTTTGATGTATGGATTCATCTCACAGGGTTAAAATTTTCTTTTGATGCAGCAGGTTAGAATTATTCTATTGCAGAATCTGCAAAGTGGCATTTGGGAAGCCTTTGAGGCCTTTGGTGAAAAACCAAACATCCTGAGATAAAAAAGAGAAAGAAGTCATCTGTGAAACTTCTTTGGGATGTGTAAATTCATATTACAGAGTCAAACAGCTCTTTTCACTCAGGAGGTTGGAAACACTCTTTTGGTAGAATCTGCGAAGGCATATTTGAGAGCCTATGGAGGCCTATAATGAAAAACCATATATATTTAGATAAAAACTAGGAAAAAGCTATCTGTGAAACTTCTTTGTGATGTATGGATTCATCTCACAGAGTTAAAAATTTCCTCTTATTCAGAAGGTTGGAAATAGTCTTTTGGTAGAATCTGCAAAGGGACATCTGGGAGTCCATGGAGGCTTATGGTGTAAAAACAAATATCCCCAGATCAAAACTAGAAAGAAGATACTTGTGAAACTGCATTGTGATGTGTGGACTCATCTCATAAAGTTAAAGCTTTTTTATGACACAACACGTTGCAAATATTCTTTTTGTGGAATTTGTGAAGGGATATTTTGGAGCTTTTTGAGGTCTGAAGTGAAAAATTGATTTTCCCCAGATAAAACCTGGAGAGAAGGTATCTGTGAAACTGCTTTGTGATGAGTGGATTCATCTCACAAAGTTAAAACTTACGTTTGATACAGCTTGTTTCCTTGTTTGGAAAACACTTTAGGTAGAGTCTGTGAAGGGACATTTGAGAACCCACATGGGCCTATGGTGAAAAACAGAATGTCCCCAGATAAAAACTAGAAAGAAGCTATCTGTGAAACTCCTTTGTGATATGTGGATTCATCTCACCGAGTTAAACCTTTTTATTGATTCAGCAAGTTGGAAACACTCTTTTGCTAGAATCAGCAATGGGACATTTGGGAGCCCATGAGGCCTATGATGAAAAACCGAATATCCCCAGATTAAAATTAGAAAGAAGGTACCTGTAAACCTGCCTCGTGATGTGTGGATTTGTCTCACAAGGGTAAGTTTTATTTTGACTCAGCAGGTTGGCAACACTCTTTTTGCATAATCTGCCAAGAAACATTTGGGAGACCATTGAAGGCTATGGTGAAAAAACGAATATCCCTAGATAAAAGTAGAAAGAAGGTATCTGTGAAATGGCTTTGTGATGTGTGGATTCATCTTACAAAGTTAAATTTTTATTTTGATTCAGCAATTAGGAAAACTATTTTGGTAGAATCAGCAAAGGGAAATTGGGAGCTTTAGAGGTGCATGGGAAAAAATCCGAATACCCCAGATAAAAACTAGAAAGAAGATATCAGTGAAACTGACTTGTGATGTGTGTATTCGTCTCACAGAGTCAAATCTATTTTTGATTCAGCAGGTTGGAAACCCTCTTTTGGTAGAATCTGTGAAGGGGCATTTTGGACCCCATTGAGGCCTATGGTTACAAACAAATATCCCCAAATAAAATCTAGAAAGAAGCCATCTGTGATGCTGCTTTGTGATATTAGATTCATCTCACAAAGTTAAACCTTTCTTTTTATTCGGCAGCTTGGAAACAGTCTTTTTGTAGAATTTGCAAGAGGACATTTTGGAGCCTATTGAGGGCTAGGGTGAAAACCAGAATATGCCCAGATAAAAACGAGAAAGAAGCTACCTGTGAAACTGCTTTATAATTTGTGGATTCATCTCACAGGGCTTAACCTTCTTTTTGATTAAGAGGTTTAGAAACACTCTTTTTTTGGAATCTGCAAAGGGACATTTGAGAGCTTATTGAGGTCTATGGGTAAAAATCGAGTATCCAAATAAAAACTGGTAATAAGCTATCTGTGAACAGCTTTGTGATGTGTCAGGTTATCTAACAGAGTCAAAAGATTCTTCTGATTTAGCAGGCTGGATACACTTTTTTGGTAGAATCTGCAAAGGTACATTTGGGAGCCCTTTGAGGCCTATTATTAAATACCAAATATTCTCAATTAAAACTACAAGGAAACTATCGGTGAAACTACTTTATCATGTACAGATTCAACTCAATGCGTTAAACTTTTCTTTTTATTCAGCAGGTTGAACACACTATTTTGGTAGAATCTGCAAAGAGACATTTGGAAGCCCATTAAGTACTATTGTGAAAAATCGAATATCTCAATATAAAAACTTGAAGAAAGCTATCAGTGAAACTGCTTTATGACACTTGGATTCATTTCACAGAATTAAACCTTTCTTTTGATTCAGGAGGTTGGAAAAACTCTTTAAGTAGAATCTGCAAAGGGACATTTGGAAGTCCATTGGGGACTATGGAGAAAAATCAAACTTCTGGAGATAAAAACTAGAAAAAAACCATCAGTGAAATGGCTTTGTGATGTATGGATTCAACCCACGGAGTTAAACCTTTCCTTTAATTCAGAAACACACTTTTTCTATACTCAACAAAGGGACATTTGGGAGTCCATTGAGGCCCATTTTGAAAAACTGAATATTTCCAGATAAACACTAAAAAGAAGCTGTCTGTGAAACTCCCTTGTGATGAGTGGATTCATCACACAGAATTAAACCGTGTTTTTCTTGTTGTTGTTGTTGTTTTTCAGCAGGTTGGAGACACTCTTCTGGTAGAATCTGCAAAGGGATTTTTGGGAGCCTGTGGAGTTCTATGAAGAAAAACCAAATATCCTCTATAAAAATTAGAAAAAGCACTCTGTGACACTGCTTTGTGATGTGTGGGTTCATCTCACAGTGTTAAAGCTTTTGTTTCATTCAGCAGGTTGGAAAATCTCTTTTTGGTAGAACTTGCAAAAGGACATTTAGGAGCCTTTTGAGGCCTGTGTTGAAAAATAGAATATCCCCAGATGAAAACTAGAAAACATCTATTTGCGAAACTGTCTTTTGATGTGTGGTTTCATGTCACAGAGTTAAAGCTTTGTTTTTAGTTGGCAGGTTGGAAACAATCTTTTGGTAGAATCTGCAAAGGGACATTGGGGAGTTCATTGAAACTTGTGAAAAATCGAATATCTCCAGATAAAAACTAGAAAGAAGATATCTCTGAAACTGCTTTGTGATGTGTGGATTCATCTCAAAAAGTTAAACCTTTCTTTTCATTCAGCATGTTGGAAACACTCTTTTGGTAGAATCTGCAAAGGGCATTTTTGGAGCCCATTGAGCTATACGGTGAAAAACCAAATATCCCCCAATAAAAACTAAAAGAAGTTATCTGTTAAATGGCATTATGATGTGTGGATTCATCTCACAGGGTTAAACCTTTCTTTTGACACAGCAGGTTTGAAACATTCCTTAGTTAGAATCTGCGAAGAAATATTTGGGAGACCATAGAGGCCCATGTTGAAAAATCGAGTATCCCTAGATTAAAAAGTAGAAAAAAGAAAAATGCTACCGTTAAACTGCATTGTGATGTGTGGATTCATCTCACAGTGTTAAATCTTTCTTTTGATTCTGCAGGCTTGAAACACTATTGTTTTAGATTCTGTGAAGGGACATTTGAGAGATCTTTGAGACCTATGGTGAAAAAATGAATATCCCCAGATAAAAACTAGGAAAAGCTATATGAGAAACTGTTTTGTGATGTGTAGATTCTTCTCACTGAGTTAAACCTTTCTTTTGATTCCGTAGGTTGCAAACACTCTGTTTGTAGAAACTGCGAAGGGTCACTTGGAAGCTTATTGAAGCCAGTGGTGAAAAACAGAATAAAAGCAGCTAAAAACCAGAAAGAAGCCCTCTATGAATCTATGTGATGTGTAAAATCGTCTCGTAGAGTTAATTCTTTATTTTCATATGGCAGGTTTGAATGCCTTTTTAGGCAGAATCTGCGAAGGGACATATGATAGACCATAGAGGCCTCTGGTGAAACACAGAATATCTCAAGGTAAAAACTACAAAGGAGCTATTTGTGAAACTTCCTTGTGATGTGTGGATTTATATCACAGAGTTAAAACCTTCTGATTCCGTTGGTTAGAAACACACTTTAGGTAGAATCTGCGAAGGGACATTTGGGATCCCTTTGTGGCCTACTGTGAGAAACTGAATATTTCCATATAAAAATTAGAAAGAACCTGTAGTCCCAGCTACTCGGGAGGCTGAGGCAGGAGAATGGCGTGAACCCGGGAGGCGGAGCTTGCAGTGAGCCAAGATTGCGCCACTGCACTCCAGCCTGGGCGACAGAGCAAGACTCCGTCTCAAAAAAAAAAAAAAAAAAAAAAAAATTAGAAAGAAGCTCTGTGTGAAACTGCTTTTTGATATATTAATTCATCTCACAGAAGTAAACCTTCCTTTTGATAGAGCAGGTTTGAAACCCTCAGGCAGAATCTGCAAAGGGACATTTGGGAACCTACAGAGGCTTATGGTTAAAAATAGAATATTTGCAGGTAAAAAAATGGAAAGAAGCTATGAGTGAAACTACTTTGTGATGTATGAATGCAGCTTACAGAGGTAAACCTTTCTTTTAATTCACCATGTTGGAAACACTCTGTCTGTAGAATCTGTGAAGAGATATTTGGGAGCCAATTGAGGCCAATGATGAAAACACGAATATCCCCAGGGAAAAACTAGAAAGAAGCTATCTGTGCAACAGCTTTGTAATGGGTAGATTCATCTCACTGTTTAAAACCTTTCTTTTGATTCATCAGGATGGAAACACTTGCTCTGTAGGATCTGTGTGAAGGGACACTGGGGAGCCCATGAAACCCATGATGAAAAACAAAATACCCCCAGAGAAAAACTAGAAGTAAGTTATCTGTGAAACTGCATGGTTCTTTGTGGATTCTTCTCACAGAGTGAAATCTTCCTTTTGATTCAGCAGGTTGCAGATATTCTTTTCACAGAATCTGTGAAGGGACACTTGTTAGCCCATTGAGGCATATGGTGAAAAATAAAATATCCCCAGATAAAAACTAGAAAGAGGCTATCCATGAAACTATCTTGTTATGTGTGGATTCAGCTCACGGAGTTAAACCTTTCTTTTGTTTCAGGAAGTTGGAAACACTCTTATGATAGAATCTGCATTGGGACATTTGGGAGTCCATAGAGGCCTATGGTGAGAACAGAATATCCCCACATAAAAACTAGAATGAAGCTATCCATGAAACTGCTTTGTGATGTGTGGATTAATCTCTCAGAGTTAAAAATCTCTTTTCATTCAGCAGGTTGGAAACCTTCATTTTGGGGAATCTGCAAAGAGACATTTGGGAGCCCATTGAAGTCTATGGTGAAAAAAACAATATCCTCAGATAAAACCTAGAAAGAAACTATCTGTGCAACTGGTTTGTGATGTGTGGATTCATCTCACAGAATTAAACTTTTCTTTTGATTCCGCTAGTTGGAAACGCTCTTTTTATGGAATCTGCAAAGGGACGTATGGGAGCCCATTGAGGCCTATGGTTTAAAATGGAATATCCCTGATAAAACCTACAGAGAAACTATCTGTGAAACTTCTTTGTGAGGTGTGCATTCGTCTCACAGAGTTAAAATTTCTTTCAATTCAGCAGGTTGGAAACACCCTTTATCAGAATCTGCAAAGGGCCATTGGGAAGCCCCTTGTGTCGTATGGTGAAAAAGAGAATACTGCCAGATAAAAATTAGTAAGAAGCTATCTGTGAAACTGCTTTGTAATGTGTCGATTCACGTAACACAATTAAACCTTTCTGTTGATTCAGCAGGTTGCAAACTCCCTTTTGGTAAAATCTACAAAGCAATTTTTGGGAGCCCATGGAAAGCTATGGTGAAAAACAGAATATCCCCAGAAAAAAACTAGAAAGAAGCTATCTGCGAAACTGCTTTGTGATATATGGATTCACCTCACAGAGTTTAACCTTTCTTTTGAGGCAGCAGGTGTGAAAGAATTTTTTGGGAGAATCTGCGAGGTGATATTTGGGATGCAATAGAGGCCTATGGTGAAACACCAAATATCTCCAGATATTTGGGAGCCCTTTGAGGCCAAAGGTAAAAACTGAATATGCCCAGATAAAAACATGAAAGAAGATGTTTGTGAAACTACTTTGTGACGTCAGGATTCATTTCACAGAATTAAAACTTTCTTCTGATTCAGCAGGTTTTAAACACTCTTTTGGTAGGATCTGTGAAGGGACATTTTGTAGCCCATTGAGGTCTATGGTGAAAAAGAGAATACCTCAGAAAAAAATAGAAAGAAGGTATCTGTGAAACTTCTTTGTGATGTGTGGCTTCAGCTCACCCAGTTAAATATTTCTTTTGATACAGCAAATTTGGAACACTCTTTAAATATAATCTGCGAGGAGTCATTTCGGAGCCCAAGAAGCCTATGCTAAAAAATAGAATATCCCCAGATAAAAACAAGAAATTTCTATCTTGTTTTTTTGGGACATGTTGGTTTATCTCACAGTGTTAAACCTTTCTTTTGATTCCATATATTTGAAACACTCTTTTCCTAGAATGTGTGAATGGACATTTGGAATCCCATTGTGGCATATCATGAAAACTAGAATATCCCCAGATAAAAACTATAAAGAAGCTACCTGTGAAACCACTTTAAGATATGTGGATTCATCTTAGAGAAGTAAACGTTTATTTTCATTCTGCAGGTAGGAAATACTCTTTTTGTAGAATCTGTGAAGGAACATTTAGGAATCCCATGTGGAATATGGTGAAAAACTAAATATACCCAGATAAAAACTAGAAAGAAGCTATCTGTGAAACTGCTTTGGATGTGTGGATTCATCTCACAGAGTTTAACCTTTCTTTGGATTCAGCAGTTTGGAAACTCTCTACTGCTAGAATTTGTGAAGGGACATTTGCGAATCAATTGAGTCCTATGGTGAAAAACCTAATATCCCAAGATAGAAACTAGAATGAAGCTATCTGTGAAACTGCTTTTTGATGTGTGCATTCATCTCACAGAGTTAATCCTAGCTTTTTATACAGCAGGTTTGAAAAACTCTTCAATTAGAATCTCTGAAGGAACATTTAAGAGCCCATAGAGGCCTATGGTGAAAACTGAATATCACGAAATAAAAACTGCAAAAGAGCTATCTGAGAAACTACTTTGTGATGTGTGGATTAATCTTACAGAGTTAAACTTTTCTTTTGGCACAGCAAATTTGAAACACTCTTTATATAGAATCTGTGAAGGGACATTTTGGAGGCCATAGAAGTAATACGTTGAAATACAAAATATGTCCAGAGGAAAACTGGAAAGAAGCACTCTGAGAAACTGCTTTGTGATGTATGTATTCATCTCGGAGAATTAAACCTTTCTTTTGATATTTTAGGATTTAAATAGTCTTTAGTTAGAATCTTCAAAGAGACATTTGGGAGAACATAGAGACCTATGGTGAAAAACAAAATATACCCAGATAAAAACTAGAAAGAAGATACCGGGGAAACTGTCTTGTTATATGTTGAATCATGTCACAGAGTTAAACCTTCTTTTTGATTCAGCAGGTTGCAAACAATCTTTTTATTGAATCTGAAGTGGGACATTTGGGAGCCCATTGAGGCCAATGGTGAAAAACCAAATATCCCCAGATAAAATCTAGAAAGAAACTATCAGCGAAACTGCTTTGTGACTTGTTGATTCATCTCATTGAGATAAAACTTTCTTTTCATTCAACAGGTTGGAAACACTCATTTTGTAGAATCTGTAAAGGGACTCTTGAAATTCAGTTGTGGGCTATGGTGAAAAACCAAACAACCCCAGATAGAAAACTAGAAAGAAGCCATCTGGGAAACTGCTTTGTGATGTTTGGATTACGTCACAGAGGTAAACCTTACTTTTGATTGCAATGGCTTTTTGTAGAACCTATGAAGGGACATTTGGGGGCCCATTGTGACCTAATGTGAAAAACTGAATATCCCCAGAAAAAAAAAAAAAAGAAAAAAACAAGAAAGAAGATATCTGTGAAACCGCTTTGTGATGTGTGGATTCATCTCATAGTGTTAAACATTTTTATTTGACTCAGCAGGTAGGAAACAGTATTTTGGTAGAATCTGCGAAGGGACATTTGGGAGCCCATTGAGACCTAAGGTGAAAAACTGAATATCCCAACACAAAACGTAGAAAGATGCTGTCAGTGAATCTATTTTGTGATGTGTGGATTCATATCACAGAGATAAACCTTTCTTTTGATTAATCAGGTAGCAAACACTATTTTTATAAAATCTGCCCAGGGACATCCGGGAGTCCATTGATGACTATGGTTAAAAACCAAATATTCCCATATAAAAACTAGAAAGAAGATATTTGTGAAACTGCTTTGCCATGTGTGGATACAACTCACAGAGTTAAACATTTCCTTTGATAAAGCAGATTTGAAACTCTCTTTAAATATAATCTGCAAAGGGACCTTTGGGAGACCAAAGAGGCCTATGGTGAAAAACAGAACATCCCCAGACAAAAATAAGGAAAGAAGCTCTCTGTGAATTTTCTTTGTGATGTGTCAATTCATCTCACAGTGTTACATCTTTCTTTTGATTCAGCAAGTTAGAAACACTCTTTTTATAGAATCTGCAAAGAAACATTTGGGAGCCCATTGAGGCCTAAGATGAATGCTAGAATATCCCCAGATAAGAACTAGAAAAATGCTATCTGTGAAACTGCTCTATGATTTGTGAATTCATCTTACAGAGTTAATCCTTTCTTTTGATTCAGCAGGTTAGAAACACTCTTTTGGTAGAATTTGTGAAGAGACATTTGTAAGCAATTTGAAGAAAATGATGAAAAATAAAATATCCCCAGATAAAAACTAGAAAGAAGCTCTCTGTGAAATTGTTTTGTGACGTTTGGATTCATCTCACAGAGTTACAACTTTCTTTTGTTTCAGCAGATTGGAAACACTCTTTTGCTAGAATCCATGAAGGGACATTTGGGAGAACATTGAAGCCTATGGTGAAAAAATTGAATATCCCCATATAAAAACAAGAAAGAAGCTATCTGAAAAACTGCTTTGTGATATGTGGATTCATGTCACAGAGTTAAACCTTTCGTTTGATACAGCAGGTTTGAAACACTCTTTAGTAAAATCAGAAAAGGGACATTTAAGAACCCAAAGAGATCTATAATGAAAAACTGAGTATTTCCAGATAAAAACTAGAAAGAAGCTATCTATGAAACTGCTTTGTGATGTGCTGATTCATCTCAAAGAGTTAAACCAATCTTTATTCAGCAGGTTGAAAACACTATTTTGCTAGAATCTGTGAAGGGAAATTTCAAATTCATTGTAGCCTATAGTTCAAAACAGAATATTCCTGGATAAAAAGTAGAAGGAAACCATCAGTAAAACTGCTTTTTGATGTGTGGATTCATCTTACAGAGATAAACCTTCCTTTTGATTCATCAGGCTGAAAGCTCTCTTTTGGTAGAATTGGTGAAGGAACATTGGGGTGATCTTTGAGGCTGATGGTGACACACAGAATATCCCCAGAAAAAAATAAAAAAGAAGCTATATGTGAAACTTCTTTTTGATTTGTGTATTCATCTCACAATATTAAACATTTTCTTTTATTCAGAAGGTTGCAAACACTCTTTTGGTAGAATCGGCAAACTGACATTTCAAGCCCTTTGTGGCCTAAGGTAAAAAACAATTTCCCCAGATTAAAAACTAGAAAGAAGCTATCTGTGAAACTACTTTGTGATGTATTGATACATCTCACAGAGTTAAAAATTTCTTGTGATTCATCAGCTTGAAAACATTTCTTTTGTAGAATGTATGAAGGGATATTTGGGAGTCCTTTGAAACCAAAGTTAGAAACAGAATGTCCCCAGATAAAAACATGAAAGAAGATATCTTTGAAATTGCTTTGTGATGTGTGGATTCATTTTACAGGATTGAACCTTCTTTTGATTCAGCAAGTTGGAAACACTCTTTTGGTAGGATCTGAGAAGGGACATTTGGGAGCCCATTGAGGCCTATGGTGAAAACAGAATACCCCAGGGGGGGGAAAAAAAAAAAAAAACTAGAAACAAGATATCTGTGAAACTCGTTTGCGATGCGTGGATTCAGCTTACAGAGAAAGAAACATACAGCCTACAGAGAAAGAAACTTTTCTTTTGATACAGCAGACTTGAAAAACTCTTTAAATATAATCTGTGAAGAGACATTTGGGAGCCCCAATGGGCTTAACCTAAAAAACAGAATATCCCCAGATAGAAACAAGAAAGAAATGATCTGTGAAACTTCTTTGTGATGTGGAGATTCATCTCACAGTTAAACCTTTCTTTTGATTCAGCAGGTTTAAAACACTCTTTTTGAAGAATCTGTGAAGTGACATTTGGCATTGCATTGAGGCATACTATGAAAACTCCAGTATACATAGATAAAAACTAGAAAGAATCTGTGAAACCACTTTGAGATGTGTGTATTCATCTTAGAGAGGTAAACTTTCTTTTCATTCAGCAGGTAGGAAACACTCTTGTGGTAGAATCCGTGAAGGAACATTTGGAGCCCTGTGAGGAACATGGTGAACAAATGAATATCTACAGAAAAAAAACAAGAAGCTATCTGCTTCATGATGTGTGGGTTCATCTCACAGAGTTAAACCTTTCTTTTCATTCAGAAGGTGGTAAACACTCTTTTTATACACTCTGCAAAGGATGATTTCAGATCCCATAGAGGCCTATGCTGAAAAACTGAATATTTCCAGATAAAAACTAGAAAGAAGTTATCCGGGAAACTGCCTGTGATGTGTGGATCCATCTCAGAGGGATAAATCTTTCCATTGAAACAGCACGTTTCATACACTCTTTTTGTAGAATCTGCAAAGGGATATTTTAGAGCCCATAGGGGCATAGGGTGGAAAAAAGAATATCCCCAAATAAAAGCTAGACACAAGCTATCTGTGAAACTGCCTTGTGATGTGTGGATTCATTATACAGAGTTAAATCTTTCTTTTGATTCAGAGAGTTGACAAAACTCTTTTGGTAGAATCTGTGAAGGAAAATTTGGGAGCCCATTTAGGCATATGGTGAAAACCCAGAATCCCCAGATAAAAACTAGAAAGAAGGTATTCGTGAATCTGGTTTTTGGTGTGTGGATTCAACTCACAGAGTTAGAACTTTCTCTTGATTCAGCATGTGAAAACACTCTTACAATACAATCTGTGAAACAATATTTTGGACCTCATAAAAATCTATGAAGAAGATCAAATATCCTCAGATAAAAACAAGAAAGAGGCTATCTGTGAAACTGCTTCGTGATGTGTGGAGTCTTTTCAGAGAGTTCAACCTTCCTTTTGGTTCAGTAGGTTGCAAACACTCTTTTGGGAGATTCTGCAAAGGGACATTTTAAAGCCCTTGGAGGTCTGTAGAGAAAATCTAAATAGCTCTAGAAAATAAATAGAAAGAAGCTATCTGTAAAACTCCATTTTGATTTGTGGATTTATCTCATAGAGTTAAAACATTTTTTTTAATTGAGTAGGTTGGAAACACTCTTTTGGCATAATCTGTGTGGGGACATTTGGGAGCCCTTTGAGGCCTATGGTGAAAAACCAAATATCCACAGAAAAAAAAATTTAGAAAGAAACTATCTGTGAAACTGTTTTGTGATGTGTGGATTCATCTCACAGAGTTAAACTTTTCTTCTGATTCAGTAGGTTGGAAACACTCTTTTTGTAAAATCTGTGATAAGGCATTTTCTCAAACATTTACCTTTTTGAGGCCTATGTTAAAAAACAAAATATCCCCAGATAAAAATTTGAAAGAAGCTATCTTTGAAGCCACATTTTGATGTGTGGATTCATCTCTCAGAGGCAAACCTTTTTTTTTTTTTTTTTTGATTCAGTAGGTTGGAAACACTCTTCTTGTAGTATCTGAGTAGCAACTTTTGGGAGCTTTTTTCAGGCCTATGTTGAAAAACTATATATTCCCAGAGATATATTTGAAATAAGCTATCTGCAAAGTTGCTCTGTGAGGTGGGGATTCATCTCACAGAGTTAAACTTTTCTTTTGTTTTGGGAGGTTACAAACACTCTTTTGGTAGAATCTGTGAAGGTACATTAGGGAGTCCTTTGAGGTGTGAAGAAAAAATCAAATATCCACATATAAATACTAGAAAGAAGTTATTTGTGAAACTACTTTCTGACATGTGGATTCATCTCACAGAATTAACCCTTTCTTTGTAATCAGCAGGTTGTAAACACTCTTTTGGTAGAATCTGCAAACAGACATTTGGTTCCCCATTAAGACCTGTGGTGAATAACAGAATATCCCAAGATAAAAACTAGAAATCAGCTATCTGTGAAACTGATTTTTGTTTTGCGGATTCATTCACAGAGTTAAACCTTTCTTTTGATACAGCAGGTTTGAAACACTCTTTAAGTGGAATCTGTGAAGAAACGTTTGGAAGCCCATAGTGACTAAGGGTGAAAAATCGAGTATCCTCAGATAAAAACTAGAAAGAAGGGACCTGTGAAACTGTTTTGTGATGTGTGAATTCATCTCACAGAGTTAAATCTTTCTTTTGATTCAGCAGGTTGGAAAAACTTTTTTGGTAGAATCTGCGAAGGGGCATTTGGGATTTGAGGCCTATTGTGAAAAACCGAATATCCCCAGATAAAAACTAGAAAAAAAGCTATCTATTAAACTGTGTTGTGGTGTGCTGATTCATCTAACAGAGTTAAACCTTTCTGTTGATTCAGCAGGTTGGAAAAATCTGATTGTAGAATCCATAAAGGGACATTTGGGAGCAAATTTTGGATTATGGTGATAAATTGAATATCCCCAGATAAAAACTAGAGAGAAACAATCTGTGATACTGCATTTTGATGTTCAGATTCATCTCACAGAAATAAACCTTTTTTTTTGATTCAGAAGATTGGAAACTCTCTTTTTGTAGATTCTGCAAAAGGACATTTGGGAGACTGATGAGGCCTATGTTGAAAAACCGAATATTCCTGAATAAAAACTAGAAAAAAGCTATCTGTAAAACTGCTTTGTGATGTGTGCATTTATCTCATAGACTTAAGTTTCTTTTCTGATTCAGCAGATTGCAAACACTCCTTTGGTAGAATCTGTTAAGGGACATTTGGGAGCCCTTTGAAGACTAGTGAAAAACAGAATATCCCCAGAAAAAAACTAGAAAGTATCTATTTGTAAAACTTCTTGGTGATGGGGGATTCATCTCACACAGTTAAATCTTTTTTTTGATTCAGCAGGTTGGAAATGCTGTTTAGGTACAATCTGCATAGGGACGTTTAAAAGCCCTTTGAGGCACATGGTGAATAATCATATATTCCATGATAAAAACTAGAAGAAAGCTATCAGGGAAACTGCTTTGTGATGTGTCAATTCATGCCACAGAGTTAAATATTCTTTCCACTTAAGAACTTGGAAACATTGTTTTTCTAGAATCTGTGGAGGCACATTTGGGAGCCCATTGAGGGTAATGGTGAAAAATTGAATTTCTCCAAATAAAAACTAGTAAGAAGATATCAGTGACACTGCTTTGTGATGTGTGGATTAATCTCACAGATTAAACCTTTCTGCTGATTCAGCAGGTTGGAAACACTCTTTTTGTTTAACCTGTGGAGGAACATTTAGGAGCCCATTGAGGATGATGGTGAACACTGCATATCCACAGATAAAAACTAGAAAGAAGCTGCCTGTGATACTGCATTTTTATGTGTGAATTCATCTCACAGAGTTAAACTTTTAGTTTGCTCCAGCAGTTTGCAAACTCTTCTTCTGCAGAATCTGCAAAGGGATAATTGGGAACACACTAACTCCTATGGTAAGAAACTGAACATCCAGATAAAAACTAGAAGGAAGCTATGCATGAAACTGCTTTGTGTTGTGTGGAATCATCTCACAGAGTTAAACCTTTGGTTTGATTCAGCAGGTTGCAAACACTTTTTTGGTAGGATCTGTGAAAGGACATTTTGGTGCCTTTTGAGGCCTACAGTGAAAAATCAAATATCCCAAGATAAAATATAGAAAGAAGCTATCTGTGAAACTATTTGGTGATGTGTGGATTCATCTCACAGAGTGAAACCTTTCTTTTGATTCAGCAGCTTGAAAACACTCTATTTGTGGAATCTGCAAAGGGACATTTGGGAGCCAGTTGAGGCTTATTGTAAAAAATGAATATTTCAAGATAAAAACTAGCAAGAAATTATTAGTGAGGTTGCTCTGTGATGTGTAGATTAATCACACAGATTTAAAAGTTTATGTTGATTCAGCAGGTTGAAAACCCTCTTTTTGTAGAATCTACAAAGGGACATTTGGGAGGCCACTGAGGACTATGTTGAAAAATCAAATATACCCAGATAAAAACTAGTAAAAGCTATATGTGAAACTGCTTTACGATATGTAGATTCGTTTCAATGAACTAAACTTTTCTTTTGATTCAGCAGGTTGGAAATACTATTTTTGTAAAACCTAGGGAGGGACATTTGGAAGCTTTTGGAGGCCTATGTTGAAAAAATGACTATCCCCCAGTAAAAACTTGAAAGAAGCAATATGTGAAACTGCTTTGTGGTCTGTGGATTCATCTCAAATAGTTTAGGCTTTCTTTTGATTCCACAGGTTGCAAATACTCTTTTGGTAGGATCTGTGAAGGAAAATGTGAGAGAGATCTGAGGCCTATGTTGAAAAAAGGAATATCCCAAGATGAAATCTAGAAAAAGCTATCTGAGAAAGGGCTTTGTGATGTTCAGATTATTCTCACAGAGTTAAATTTTCCTTTGGTTCTACAGGTTGCATACACACTTTTTCTTTCTTTTTAAAAATTTTTTTATTATTATACTTTAAGTTCTAGGGTACATGTTCACAAAGTGTAGGTTTGTTACATATGTATACATGTGCCACGTTGGTGTGCTGCAACCATTAACTCGTTATTTACTTTAGATATATCTCCTAATGCTATCCCTCTCCCCTCCACCCTCCACACAATAGGCCTTGGTGTGTGATGTTCCCCTTCCTGTGTCCAAGTGATCTCATTGTTCAATTCCCACCTATGAGTGAGAACATGTGGTGTTTGCTTTTCTGTTCTTGTGATAGTTCGCTGAGAATTATGGTTTCCAGCTGCATCCATGTC
>NW_022165418.1:0-1681 GCF_008728515.1 Papio anubis
TCCCAGCACAAGGGTAAGGCTGGAGGCTTCCCAGGTGGGAGGGGCACGAGGGGGCAGCGCCTGCCTAGAAGCAGAACTGCAGCCCCACAAACGGCTCCCGGACCTTTCTGGAGGGAAGGCCTCCCAAATTTGCCTCCTTGTGTGGGACTCTGTGGGTTAGAATGGCCGCCTTTCCGTCTCCCACATCGTAGCCGGGGCTCCCCCTCCTGGGAGTGGAGGTAACGGGAAAGTCCCTGCTTTTGACCTCCGATGGGCTGAGGGAATTTTGCATCCGCACTTTCAGTTCAGTGATTATGGATGAGTGATCTGAATGCCTTGGGCCTCAGTTTCCTCATCTGTAAAGTGGGGATAATGCTGTTAAATAGCTAGTGGGAGTGAAATGAGAATTCCAGTTGGACTTGGCGCCGTGGCGCCCTCTGGTGGCCGATATGCTAACAACAGCCCGGGACTCCTGCAGGAGTGCGGGGAGGCCGCATGACCTTGGTGTTTGGGTGCCGCCGCCCAGATGAGGACCACATCTACCAGGAGGAGATGCTGGAGATGGCCCAGAAGGGGGTGCTGCATGCGGTGCACACAGCCTATTCTCGCCTACCTGGCAAGCCCAAGGTAAATGCAGCCTCGAAGCAGGTGAAGCATTACACACACAGGCTCCAGGGTGAGCCCTGGGTCCCCACAGGCCCCTCGCCTCCCTGAGCCTTCAGCTCCTGAGCTCTGAAGTGTGGGTAGTTCACAACCATCAGGGCGATGCTGTGAAGAGTGTTACGCCCTCTCATACAGAAGAAGTGACAGTCCTGGAGAGGTTCAGGACTAACCTAGGTCACACGCGGGTTAAGCCCACAGCTCAGCCTGCTGAAGGTCCCCAGCAGGTCCCCTGGGACACGCGACTGCCCAGGGAGAGGTGGTGCAGGCTGGCTACGCTCAAGCCCAGCAAGGCTGGAGGGCGGCCAACGCTTCCATCACAGCCCTCAGAGGGGTCTTTGCTGCCCCCAGGCCGCGTTGCCCCCTGAGCCTGGGATGTCAGAATAGACTCTCGGCCTTCACACACTTGTCCCACCAGGGCACCTTTTGGGTCCAGTGCTCTGTGCCCAGTGCTGGGGCCAGTGTGCATCCTGTGCGGAGCTGGAGCAGAGAGTGTCCGACTGACTCCTGGACCTTCTAGCTGGGGAGCCCAGGATCCCTATCCTGCAGGGACCTGATGGACAGTCTGCATTGAGAGGCTCCTTTTTCTGGGGTGTAGGCAGAGCCCTGGGCGGGGGGACTGCCTTTATTGATGCCTCTTTGAAGCATGGCAAATCCAGAGACAGTCTGGGAGCCCCACTGGATGGTCAGCCCCTCGAGGGCAGGACTGTGTCCAGCATTTATCTCTCTACTCCCAGCCCAGCCCCCGGGGCATCTGTGCTCCTTCTCATCCTGAGCCTGGCCCCGTGCAAGGTCCTGGCTGGGAGGGGACTCACTCCACAGCCCTTAGTGCCCTCTCCCCGCCTCCCTGAGGCCAGCAGGCCTGTCTGCAAGCCTTGTCCCCAGCAGCTGGGGACTGGACCCACCACTTCCTCTGGTTTCAGGTCTATGTTCAGGACATCCTGCGGCAGCAGCTGGCCAGCGAGGTGCTCCGTGTGCTCCACGAGGAGCCGGGCCACCTCTATGTTTGTGGGGATGTGCGCATGGCCTGGGATGTGGCCCA
>NW_022165419.1:0-1680 GCF_008728515.1 Papio anubis
GCCGTGATCTTGGGCTTCCCAGTTTCCAGAATTGTGAGAGATAAATTTCTCTTCTTTATAAGTCATTCAGCCTCAGGTATTTTGCTACAGCAGCACAAATGATCCCAGACAATCACCATGTGTAACAGTTGATCTCCAGCACTTACTCATCTTATAACGGAAAGTTTGTATCCTTTGACTAACATCTCCCCATTTCCCACATCTCTCAGCCCCTGGAAACCATCATTTTATTATCTGTGTCTGCAAATTCAACATTTTTAGATTCTACATATAAGTGAGATCATGCATTATTTGTCATTTGGTAATTGGCTTATTTCCCTTAAGATAATGTCCTCTAGGTTCATCTGTGTTATCATAAATGGCAGGATTTTCTTCTTTTTTTATGGCTGAATAATACTTCATTGTATAATATACTATATTTTCTTTATCCATCCATCCATAAACAGGCATTTAGGTTGATTCTGTATCTTGGCTAGTATGAATAATACTGCAATGAGCGTAGGAGTGCAGGTATCCCTTCAACATACTGAATTCATTTCCTTTGGATATCTACCCATGTATTTGTCTGTTCTCACTGTGCTATAAAGAAATACCTGAGACTCGGTAATTTATAAACAAAAGAGGTTTAATTGACTCACAGTTCTGCATGGCTGGAGAGGCCTCAAGAAGCTTACAATCATGGCAGAAGGTGAAGGGGAAGCAAGGCACATCTTCCATGGCAGCAGTTAAGAGAGAGGTCACCAGGGGGACTGCCAAACACTTTCAAAAACCATCAGATCTTGTGCGAACTCACTCATTATCACGAGAACAGCATGGGGGAAACTGGCCCCACAATCCAGTCACCTCCCACCAAGTCCTTCCCTTGACATGTGAGGATTACAATTCAAGATGAGATTTGGGTGGCGACACAGAGTCAAACCATATCAACCCAGGATTCATATAGTAATTATATTTTTATTTTTTTGAGGAACTTTCATACGGTTTTCCTTAATGCCTGCACTAATTTACATTCCTACCAATAGTATGCCAGTGTTCTTTTTTCTTCATATCCTCGCCAACACTTGTTATCTTTCATCTTTTTGATAATAGCCATTCTAACAGTTGTAAAATGATATCCTGTGGCTTTAATTTGCATTTCCCTGATGATTTGTGATGTTGATGATTTTTTTTCATATACTTGTGGGACATTCATATGTCTTCTTTTAAGAAATGTCTATTCAGGTCCTTTGCCTATTTTAAAATCAAGTTATTTATTTTCTAATTATTGAGTTATATAAGTTTCCTTATATATTTTGGATATTAACGTCTTATCAGATGTTTGAATTGCAAATATTTTCTTCCATTCTGTAGGTTGTCTCCTCACTCTGTTGATTTCCTTGGCTGT
The DNA here is from genome assembly GCF_008728515.1 of Papio anubis. Classification (NCBI taxonomy): domain Eukaryota; kingdom Metazoa; phylum Chordata; class Mammalia; order Primates; family Cercopithecidae; genus Papio; species Papio anubis. The sequence continues at coordinate 1,385 of NW_022165419.1, forward strand.
GCAGAAGCTTTTTAGTTTGATGTAATCCCATTTGTCTATTTTTTCCTTTGTTGCTTGTGCTGTTGGGATCATATCCAAAATATCATTGCTCAGACGAATGTCATGGAGATTTTTCTCCTGGTTTTCTTCCGGTAGTTTCACTGTTTCAGGTCTTATATTTAAGTGTTAAATCCATTTTGAGTTGATTTTTGTATATGGTGTGAGATAAGGGTCTAATTTCATTCTTCTGCATGTGGATATCCAGTTGTTGCAACATCATTTATTGAAGAGATATCCTTTCCCTTTTGTGTGTTCTT
>NW_022165420.1:0-1680 GCF_008728515.1 Papio anubis
GAAAACCATGACACGAGAAATACGTGACAAATGCACAAGCTTCAGTAACCGACTCGATCAACTGGAAGAAAGAGTATCAGCGATTGAGGATCAAATGAATGAAATGAAGCGAGAAGAGAAACCAAAAGAAAAAAGAAGAAAAAGAAATGAACAAAGCCTGCAAGAAGTATGGGATTATGTGGAAAGACCAAATCAACGTCTGATTGGGGTGCCTGAAAGTGAGGGGGAAAATGGAACCAAGTTGGAAAACACTCTTCAGGATATCATCCAGGAGAACTTCCCCAACCTAGTAGGGCAGGCCAACATTCAAATCCAGGAAATACAGAGAACACCACAAAGATACTCCTCGAGAAGAGCAACTCCAAGGCACATGATTACCAGATTCACCAAAGTTGAAATGAAGGAAAAAATCTTAAGGGCAGCCAGAGAGAAAGGTCGGGTTACCCACAAAGGGAAGCCCATCAGACTAACAGCAGATCTCTTGGCAGAAACTCTACAAGCCAGAAGACAGTGGGGGCCAATATTCAACATTCTTAAAGAAAAGAATTTTAAACCCAGAATTTCATATCCAGCCAAACTAAGTTTCATAAGTGAAGGAGAAATAAAATCCTTTACAGATAAGCAAATGCTTAGAGATTTTGTCACCACTAGGCCTGCCTTACAAGAGGCCCTGAAGGAAGCATTAAACATGGAAAGGAACAACCGGTACCAGCCATTGCAAAAACATGCCAAAATGTAAAGACCATTGAGGCTAGGAAGAAACTGCATCAACTAACGAGCAAACTAACCAGTTAATATCATAATGGCAGGATCAAGTTCACACATAACAATATTAACCTTAAATGTAAATGGACTAAATGCTCCAATTAAAAGACACAGACTGGCAAACTGGATAAAGAGCCAAGACCCATCAGTCTGCTGTATTCAGGAGACCCATCTCACATGCAGAGACATACATAGGCTCAAAATAAAGGGATGGAGGAAGATTTACCAAGCAAATGGAGAACAAAAAAAAGCGGGGGTTGCAATACTAGTCTCTGATAAAACAGACTTTAAACCATCAAAGATCAAAAGAGACAAAGAAGGCCATTACATAATGGTAAAGGGATCAATTCAACAGGAAGAGCTAACTATCCTAAATATATATGAACCCAATACAGGAGCACCCAGATTCATAAAGCAAGTCCTTAGAGACTTACAAAGAGACTTAGACTCCCATACAATAATAATGGGAGACTTCAACACTCCACTGTCAACATTAGACAGATCAACGAGACAGAAAGTTAACAAGGATATCCAGGAATTGAACTCATCTCTGCAGCAAGCAGACCTAATAGACATCTATAGAACTCTCCACCCCAAATCAACAGAATATACATTCTTCTCAGCACCACATCACACTTATTCCAAAATTGACCACATAATTGGAAGTAAAGCACTCCTCAGCAAATGTACAAGAATAGAAATTATAACAAACTGTCTCTCAGACCACAGTGCAATCAAACTAGAACTCAGGACTAAGAAACTCAATCAAAACCGCTCAACTACATGGAAACTGAACAACCTGCTCCTGAATGACTACTGGGTACATAACGAAATGAAGGCAGAAATAAAGATGTTCTTTGAAACCAATGAGAACAAAGATACAACATACCAGAATCTCTGGGACACATTTAAAGC
>NW_022165421.1:0-1679 GCF_008728515.1 Papio anubis
TCTTCTTGTTGAATTGATCCCTTTACCATTATGTAATGGCCTTCTTTGTCTCTTTTGATCTTTGATGGTTTAAAGTCTGTTTTATCAGAGACTAGGATTGCAACCCCTGCTTTTTTTGCTTTCCAAGTGCTTGGTAGATCTTCCTCCATCCCTTTATTTTGAACCTATATGTGTCTATATCTGTGAGATGGGTCTCCTGAATATGGCACACTGATGGATCTTGACTCTTTATCCAATTTGACAGTCTGTGTCTTTTAATTGGGGGATTTAGCCCATTTAAATTTAAAGTTATTGTTATATGTGAATTTGATCCTGTCATTATGATGTTAGCTGGTTATTTTGCTTGTTAGTTGATGCAGTTTCTTCCTAACATCAATAGTCTTCACAATGTGGCATGTTTTTGCAGTGGCTAGTACCAGTTGTTCCTTTGCATGTTTAGTGTTTCCTTCGGGAACTCTTGTAAAGCAGGCCTGGTGGTGACAAAATCTGTCAACATTTGCTTGTCTGTAAATGATTTTATTTCTCCTTCACTTATGAAGCTTAGTTTGGTTGGATATGAAATTGTGGGTTGACAATTCTTTTCTTGAAGAATGTTGAATATTGGCCCCCACTCTCTTCTGTCTTCTAGGGTTTCTGCCAAGATATCCACTGTTATTCTGATGGGCTTCCCTTTGTGGGTAACCCGACCTTTCTCTCTGGCTGCCCTTAACTTTTCTTCCTTCATTTCAACCTTGGTGAATCTGACAATTATGTGTCTTGGAGTTGCTCTTCTCAAGGAGTATCTTTGTGGTGTTCTCTGTATTTCCTTAATTTGAACGTTGGCCTGCCTTGCTAGGTTGGGGAAGTTCTCCTGAATAATGTCCTGCAGAGTGTTTTCCAAATTGGTTCCATTCTCCCCGTCACTCTCAGGTACACTAATCAATCGTATATTTGATCTTTTCACATAGTCCCATATTTCTTCGAGGTTCTGTTTGTTTCATTTTGCTCTTTTTTCTCTAACCTTGTTTTCTCACTTTATTTCATTAATTTCATCTTCAATCACTGATATCCTTTCTTCCACTTGATTGAATCAACGACTGAAGTTTGTGCATGCATCACAAAGTTCTCATGCCATGGTTTTCAGCTCCATCAGGTGATTTAAGGTTTTCTCTACACTGTTTACACTAGTTAGCCATTCGTCTAACCTTTTTTCAAGGATTTTAGCTTCCTTGCAAAGGGTTTGAACATCCTCCTTTGGCTTGGAGAAGTTTGTTATTACCAGCCTTCTGAAGCCTACTTCTGTCAACTCATCAAAGTCATTTTCCAACCATCTTTGTTCCACTGCTGGCAAGGAGTTGCAAAACTTTGGAGGAGAAGAGATGCTCTGGTGTTTAGAATTTTCAGCTTTTCTGCTCTGGTTTCTCCCCATCTTTGTGGTTTTGTCTACCTTTGGTCTTTCATGTTGGTGACCTACAGATGGGGTTTTGGTGTAGCTGTCCTTTTTTTGTTGTTGATGTTGATGCTATCCCTTTCTGTTCATTAATTTTCATTCTAACAGTCAGGTCCCTCAGCTGCAGATCTGCTGGAGTTTGCTGGAGGTCCACCCCAGACCCTATTTGCCTGGGTATCACCAGCAGAGGCTGCAGACGAGCAAATATTGCAGAACAGCAAATATTGCTGCCTGACCCTTCCTCTGGAAG
>NW_022165422.1:0-1679 GCF_008728515.1 Papio anubis
TTCTCAGATTCCACAGAAATAAGGCTAGCAAACAGTTCCACGAAATACAGCTGTAACTCTTTGAATGGAAGTCACACATCACAAAGCAGTTTCTCAGAAAGCTCCTTTAAAGTTTTTCTCTGAGGATATTTCCTTTTTCACCATAGCCCTTTTATGGGCTTCCAAATATCACATTGCAAATTCCACAAGAACAGTCTTAGCGAAAGGGTTCTTGAGGGGAAAGCTGTAACTCTGTGAAATGATTTCACAGATCACAAAGAAGTTTCTCAGAAAGCTTTTTTCTCTTTTTTTCGGAGGATAATTCCTTTGGCTCTCTAGTCTTCAAAGGGATCTGAAATATCAGTTCTCAGATTCCACAGAAATAAGGATAGCAATCACCTCTAGGAAATACAGCTGTAACTCTGTGAGTGGAAGTCACACATCACAAAGCAGTTTCTCAGAAAGCTTCTTGAAAAATTTTTCACTGATGATATTTTCATTTTCAACATATCCCTCTATGGGCTTCCAAATATCACTTTGCAAATTCCACAAGAACAGGCTTAGCGAACGGCTTCTTTGGGAAACTGTAACTCGGTGAGATCAATTAACAGAACACTAAGGAGTTTCTCAGAAAGCTTATTTCAAGTTTTTCTCCGAGAATATTTTGTTTTTCACCGTAGCCCTCCACCGGCTTCCATATATCACTTCGCAAATTCCACAAGAACCGTCTTATCGAAAGGCTTCTTGAGGAGAAAGTTGTAACTCTGTGAGATGATTTCACAGAACACAAATAAGTTTCTCAGAAAGCTTCTTTCTCTTTGTTTTCGAATGTTATTTCCTTTGGCCCTATAGTCTTCAAAGGGATCCAAAATATCAGTTCTCAGATTCCATAGAAATAAGGCTTGCAAAGAGTTCTACGAAATACAGCTGTAACTCTGTGAGTGGACGTCACAAATCACAAAGCAGTTTCCCAGAAAGATTCTTTCCGGTTTTTCTCTGAGGATATTTTCTCTTTCACCATAGCCCTCTATGGGCTTCCAAATATTCTTTTGAATATTCCTCAAGAACAGGCTTAGCGATCGGCTTCTTGAGGGAAAAGCTGTAACTCTGTGAGATCAATTAAAAGAAAACTAAGCAATTTCTCAGAAAGCTTCTTTCCAGATATCATCTGATGATATTTCCTTTTTCACCATAGCCCTCCATGGGCTTCCAAATATCATTTTGCAAATTCCACAAGAACAGTCTTAGCGAAAGGCTTCTTGAGGGGAAAGCTGTAATTCTGTGAGATGATTTCACGGAACACAAAGAACTTTCTCAGAAAGCTTCTTTCTCTTTGTTATCGGGGGATATTTTCTTTGGTCATACATTCTTGCAAGGGATCCAAATAATCAATTCTCTGATTCCACAGAAATAAGGCTAGCAAACAGCACCAAGAAATACAGCTGTAACTCTGTGAGTGGAAGCCACACATCACAAAGCAGTTTCTCAGAAAGCTTCTTTACACTTTTTATCCGAAGATATTTTCTTTTTCACCGTAGCCCTCCATGGGCTTCCAAATATCACTTTGCAAATTCTGCAAGAACAGTCTTAGAGAAAGGCTTCTTGAGGGGAAAGCTGTAACTCTGTGAGATGATTTCAGAGAACACAAAGAAATTTCTCAGAAAGATTCTTTCTCTTTGTTATCGGAGGATATTTCCTTT
>NW_022165423.1:0-1679 GCF_008728515.1 Papio anubis
ACTCTACTAAAAATACAAAAATTACCCAAGCGTGGTGGTGCGTGCCTGTATTCCCAGCTACTCGGGAGGTTGAGGCAGGAGAATCACTTGAACCTGGGTGACGGAGGTTGCAGTGAGCCAAGATCACACCACTGCACTCCAGCCTGCGTGACAGAGTGAGACTGCGCCTCAAAAAAATTAAAATAAAATAAAAAGAAATAAAAGTGCTAAAAATAGTGCTCAGCACATAGATAACACTCAATACATATTTATTAACATTGTAATTATTACATTTGACTATTTGAGGGAACAAGGAGAAGTGTGGCCTTTTTCTAACAGTGTGTTTATATTATAAGTTTTCCCTTCAATAGGACCTGAAATTCTGGGAAGCAGCATAAACATTCTTTCAGTTTCTTGAGAAAAACAATGAAAGAACTAAGCAAGGTTTGAAGACCTGAAAAGACACATATTGATGAAATTCTTACAAAAGTAACTGAAGATACTTAAAGACAGAAGAGAAACCATTAATTTTTCTACCTTGGAGAGATGATCAACCCAAGGACTCTAGGTTTTAGTTTTGACCGGTTGGTGTGTTTTGGTGGGGATGGGAAAGAGAAGTGACCAATGGCAAGGGAATTACGAGGCTGCTTCTCTCATGAGGCCCCTTCTTGGGCCCCTTAACTTCACAACCATAAGGTTCACCAATTCAAATGTTTAACTCCAGCCTTCGTCCATTCTGAAGGCTCAATCTCTTATCCTCCTGCTCCACTGAAAAGCATTGACAATCTCTTTTTGGTTTGGCTAGCATCATGGGGAGAACACTTGTTACTAGCCTTAAAGAGTAAATGATTGGGTATTGCTGGGAGAACTAAGCAAAGTGGACTTTATGGAGAATGTGGCAGAATAGACTGTGACCATGGACTAGAGTTTTCAGCTTATATGCTGGCCATCTGTTTATTTATTTTATTTTATTTAGTTATTTATTTATTTCACTTTATTTTATTTTATTTTATTTTTGAGATGGAGTCTCACTCTGTAGCCCAGGCTGGAATGCAGTGGCACGATCTTGGCTCACTGCAAGCTCTGCCTCCCGGGTTCACGCCATTCTCCTGCCTCAGCCTCCCGAGTAGCTGGGACTACAGGCGCCCACCACCACGCCCGGCTGATTTTTTGTATTTTTAGTAGAGACAGGGTTTCACTGTGTTAGCCAGGATGGTCTTGATCTCCTGACCTTGTGATTCGCCCACCTCAGCCTCCCAAAGTGCTGGAATTACAGGCATGAGCCACTGTGCCCGGCCAGTAGGCACTATTTTTTGCTTGTGGTTTTTGTGTGTATGCGTATGGGAACATAGTGGGCAAATATATTTATGGGATATGTGGGATATTTTGATACAGGCATGCAATGCTTAACAATCACCTCATGGAAAATGGGGTATCCATCACCTCAAGCTTTTATCCTTTGTGTTACGAACAGCACAATTGTACTCTTATATTTTATTTTATTTTATTTTTTTGAGTCAGAGTCTCGTCCTGTCACCCTAACTGGAGTGCAGTGGCGTGATCTCGGCTCACTGCAAGCTCCACCTCCCGGGTTCATGCCTCAGCCTCCCGAGTAGCTGGGACTACAGGTGCCCGCCACCACGCCCAGCTAATTTTTTTGTATTTTTAGTAGAGACAGGGTTTCACTGTGTTAGCCAGGA
>NW_022165424.1:0-1679 GCF_008728515.1 Papio anubis
GCAGAAGAGTTAACATTTGGGGTAGATTTTGGCCCATATTTTTAACATATGCATAGTTATTTACCTACTTGAAGCTTATCCCTCTCCTCCTAGGCTCTTCAAGACTGATTTTCAAACATAGACTGGCTTTTGGTACATGAAGGCAGCTTTAAAAGATGTCAGGATCAGGCCAGGCACAGTGGCTCAAGCCTGTAATCCCAGTATTTTAGGAGGGCAAGGTGAGCCGATCATTTGAGGCAAGGAGTTCGAGACCAGCCTGACCAATATGGCAAAACCCAGCCTATATTAAACATTTTTGTAATTAGCCAAGCGTGGTGGTACACACCTATAATCCCAGCTACTTGGGAGGCTGAGGCAGGGAGAACTGCTTGAAGCCAGGAGGTGGAGGTTGCAGTGAGCCAAGATCGCACCACTGCACTCCAGCTTGGGCAACAAAGAGAGATGGTCTCAAACAAGAACTTAGCCCTCAGGAAAAGCATTGAGCACCCCCCACCCAAACCAACCCAAGGAATCACATGGCAATGGTTATCATCTGATTTCGACACAATAAAGTTCTGTTCTCCTCTCTAAACACAATGGTAAACACCTGCCATCAGCCCACAGAAACTCCCAGGACCCAGTAACACTGGACTAGCAAGATTAATGGGCCACGTATGCAGGGTTCAGCTGCAGAAAGTGATGGCACCAAGAATGGTGTGTGCTCAAACCAGATTCCTTGCTTTCGGGGTGGAGGGGCTTCCCGGGAAAATCTAGTCCAGTGGGATGGTTTCCACTTCCACCATGAGGAGGAAATGGGGGGTTCCCTGAGGGCACTGACAGGACCTGGGTCTCTGCCCCTTTGTCCTCTGTCCTGTTATGGGATGAGGGTGGGCTGAAGGCAGGTTTTCCCTACATCTTCCGGGCAGGAGAGATGGAGCTGACAAGTGGACGATGCTTTTTCCAAAACGTTCCCATGTTTATAACCTGTTATCAACCTGTTTTCCCTGGAGATCAGTGAAGCAGCATCATTGATTCTCTTCCATTAGGGACAACCCGGTGTTATGGGAGGCAGAAGACGACATGCGAGCTAGGCCAGCCTCAGCGCGGGTCTGAGTCAGTCACTTGTGTCTGGTCCCCAGCGTGCTCGTCTATCAAATGGGCGGCCCCACAGACCAGTGACTTTGAACCAGAGTTCCATGGAGGTTGCCCAAGGACAGGGAGGGGAAAGAGGGGGAAGAGGGGAAAGAGGGGGAAGAGGAGGAAGAGGAGGGAGGAGGAAGAGAAGGGAGGAGGAAGGAAGGAAGAAGGGAAGGGGAAGGAAGAAGGGAAGGGGAAGGAAGAGGAGTGTGGAGGGAGGAGTGTGAGGGAGGAGGAGTGTGGAGGGAGGAGGAGTGTGGAGGGAGGAGTGTGGAGGGAGGAGTGTGGAAGGAGCAGCAGAAGGGGGGTTCTCTGAGGAGGAGGACCAAGTGTCTGAGGTGTCTTGGAGTCAGAGTTGGCAGTGGCTTTGGCTCTAGGCCCTCTGTTGCATAGTTTTAGGCTTTAACTATTTATATTTGTGGACTCTTTAAAAGATTTAATTTGAAGAAAACCGGAGTTGGGGATACCTTGCTTCTAAAACACAATTTCTCAAGCCTGAGACTAAGTGCTAGGCATTGCTCATTCTGTTACGATCATTTCCTCCTATTTAAAATCAGCTGCAC
>NW_022165425.1:0-1679 GCF_008728515.1 Papio anubis
AAAAAAAAAAAAAAAAAGAATGCGGACCAAGAATAGCTCATAGCTCATTCCAGCATGCTCAGGACCTAGCACCATGCCTGGCACATGAATAGGAGCTGAGTGATGAATAAACGAATTTCCTGCCAGCCCTGATGTTATCCCACATGTCAGCCCAAATTGACAGCTTCTCCAAAGCACAACGCCTGTTACACCTGTTTTCTGAAATATTCTCCTTAACCTCCCTAGACCCTCCCTTGTGTCATTTCCCTAAATACCCCCAAGACCCCACTCTGTCTTTCCTAGAGGTTTCAGAGCAGATATATTGTATACCATTCAGGAACTGAGCATGACTTTTGAAAGTGCAGTCGACTTTGATGGCATCTGCAAAAAAGCCTCAGGGTACCCCATGGAGATAAAGGTCACTGCCCCAGTATGAAGAAATTAATAGCCTACTCCTGCCTGAGGCTCCTGGGGGCTCCCTGTTCTCTGAGCAACAGAGCAAGCTAGAGCTTCTCTTAGGAGGGAGGGAATCAAGCCACACTCTCCTCCTGCCATGTCCATCAAAAAGTCATAAATAAGATTTAAAAGGCAGAAGCAGGGAAGAAGGGGATTACGTTAGAGGCTGAGGTCACCATGGAGGTGTTTGCTCTGCTCTTAATGAGAGAGGAAAGCCCCACCAGGTAGGCAGGAGGGAGGCAGGAAGGCAGCGAGTGGTGGGTAATTTATTGGGAGGCAGGAAAACTGCTGAATTTGACACCAGTAAACGGAAGATGTCAGTTCGACATCTGTTCCTGATACCTCAGCAACTAATTATTTCTCTGTGCACTGCGGTAGGCTGGGTGGAAGCGCCCAGGGGCAGGCTCAATCCTGTCAATAAACCTGAGTTTGACTGGCAAAATTAATAAGTAAATAAATAAACATAATCCGCAGCCACCAAAACAATAAATAACACCCAAATAACCTTCCTTACCCCATAGGATCAATTGCAATTTGTGCTGGGAGGGTTAGGGAAGAGGCAGGCCATGGGAAAGGACTCAGAGCCTCCAGAATTTCTGTTGTTCTCAGGGTCTCTCTCCCTTGGGGGTTTTGAAGAGCACTAGCCCCCATTTCTGAGCCTCTTATTCCGTAGCTGCCGAAAATTTCATACTCTGTCAGCACACATCTTCCTTGCTATCACCATCTGTGAGGACTAGAAGGACCAAAAACATTTTTAGACAGAGGCTTTTTCTACTCAGTGTCTTCTGTTGGATTGGATTGCAGTGAATTTGCGAGTTTCTTTGGGAAGCTCTTTCTGTACCCTTTTCCTTTTCAAAACCCAGTCTCTTCCTTCCTCTGTACTATCCCTTACCTCCCCTGGATCTCCAGCAAGGGGCACACATCTGGCCAACTTCCTCAAATGCTGTTATCCAGTTAAACTGTGCTAGCTGGTTTTCATATCTTTTTCTCCAGAGTGGTCAAGGATCTTTTCTGTAACCTTGGGACCTGGAGCCTAGGTAGAGTCCAGTAAGTCTGAGGAAAGATGAAAGGGAAGGGAGGGAGGGAGGGAGGAAGGGAGTAAGGGAGGGAGGAAGGAAGGAAAAAAAGAAGGAAGCAAGGGAGGGAGGAAGGGAGGAAGGAAGGAAGTGGGGGAAGAAGGGAGGAAGGAAGGAAGGAAAGAAGGGAGTGAGGGAGGAAGGGAGGGAGGGAAGGAGGGAGGGAGG
>NW_022165426.1:0-56171 GCF_008728515.1 Papio anubis
GTATAACGCCCTGTGTAATTCACACATCACAATGTAGTTTCTCAGAAAGCTTCTCTCCAGTTTTTATATGAAAATATCTCCTATTTAACATCAAGCACAAACGTGGTCCGAATGTCCCTTCGCAAATCCGTCCATGACGCAGTTTCAATACTGTGTAATAGGAAGAAAGTTTTTTCTATGTGAGATGCATAGACTTATCTCTCTCAAAGCAGTTTCACAGAAAGCTTCTTTCCAGTTTTTGTCTGAGGATACTTGCTTTTTCACCATAGCCGTCCATATACTCCCAAATGTCCTGTGGTAGCTTTTTCTCCAAATGGGACTACCCCGTCCTCTATGAGAAGAAAGTTAGAACTCTGGGTAGAATGCACATGCAACAAAGCAGCTCCACGGAACTCTTCTCTCCCGTATCTATCTGAACACATTTCCCTTTTCACCATAAGCCTCAAAGTGCTCCCGAGTATCCCCTAGCTGACCCACCTAAAACAGTGTTAGAATACTGGTCAATGAAAATAGAAGCTTAACAGTGCGAGTGGAATGCACGTGACCTAGAGCAGTTTCACCGAAGGTATCCTTCTGGTTTTTATTGGAGGGTATTTCTTTTTCAGCATATTCTTGAGAGTGTTCCCAAATGTTCTTTCTCAGTTTCCACAGAAACAGTGTTTTCAAACTGCTGGATACCAAGAATGATTTAACTCTATGAGAGGGATACACGCATCACAAACCTGGTTCTCCAAAAGCTTCTCTCCAGTTTTCATTCTAAGAAGTTTGCTTTCTCACCCCAAGCATTCGGGCGCCACTTAATATCCCCTCACAGATTAATCAGAGACAGAGTTTCCAAACTGGTCAATGTAGTGTCAACTTTAGCTTTCTGAAATGAATGAACACGCCAGAGAGAAGTTTCGAAGAACGTTGCTCTCTGGGTTTTATTCCCGGATATTTCACTTTTCACCATATTATTCAAAGTGCTGCAAAATATCACTCTTTCAGTTTTACAGGAACAGTGTTCAAACACTGTCTTACGAGAAAAGAGGTATAACTCCCTGGGTGGAATGCACACATCACAAAGCGGTTTCTCCGACAGCTTCTCTCCAGTTTTTATCTGGTGATATTTTCTATTTCCCCATAATGCTTAATATGCTCCCGAATGTCCCTTTAGGAATCCGTCCATGATGCAGTTTTAAAACTGCATAAGAGAAAGAAAGATTTATCTATGTGAGATGAATAGACATATCTATTACTAAGCAGTGTGACAGCACTTCATTTCAGTTTTTGTCTGAGGATAATTCCTTTGTCACCATAGCCATCTGTATACACCCGAATGTCCCCTGGGAGAGTTTTCTCCAAACAGGATTCCACAATCTTCTCTGAGAAGAAAGGTTTCACTCTCTGAGTGGAATGCACACGTCAAAAGCACCTCCTCGGAAATCATCTCTCCAATATCTATCTGAAAATATTTCCATTTTCACCATAAGCCTCAAAGCACTCCCGAGTGTCGCTTAGCTGACTCACCTAAACAGTGTTAGAATATCGCCCAATGAAAAATAGAAGCTTAAATGTGCAAGTGGAATGCAAAATGGACCTTAGAGGGTTCTCACAGAACGCTTCCTCTGGTTTACTGGAGGGTATTTCTTATTCAGCATATTCTTAAGGGTGTTCCCAAATGTCCTTCTCGCTCTACAGAAACAGTGGGATTTCAAACTTCTCAATACAAAGAATGATTTTAACTCTATGAGACTGATACACACATCACAAACCAGGTCTTCTGAAAGCTTCTTCCAGTTTTCATTCTAAGAAGTTTCCTTCTCACCACAAGCATCCGGTGCCATTTAATATACCTTCACAGATTAATCAGAGACAGAGTTTCAAACTAGGCAACGTGGTGTTTGAACTTTAACTCTCTTGAAATGAATGCACAATTTCAGAGAGAAGTTTCTTGGAACGCTGTTTCTGGTTTCATTCCTGGATATTTCACATTCCACCATATTCTTCAAAGCACTGCAAAAGTATTCCTTTTCAGTTTTACAGGAACAGTGTTCAAACACTACCTAAGGAGAAAGAGGTATAACACCCTGGTTGGAATGCACACATCACAAAGTGCTTTGTCCAAAGCTTCTCTCCAGTTTATATCTGGTGATATTTCATATTTCCACTTAAGCCTTATAGTGTGTCTCCTTCTCGAATGTCCCTTGAATCATTCCATGACGCAGTTTGAAAACTAATGTAACAGAAAGCAAGATTTATCTAAGTGAGATGAATATACATATCTATTACAAAGTAGTGTGAGAGAACGCTTCCCTTCCAGCTCTCCAGGATAATTCCTTTCAACAGCCGCCTGTATAATTCCTAATATCCCTGGGAGCATTTTCCAAACGGGATCCCCAATCCCTCTCTGAGAAGAAAGGTTTCACTCTGAGTGGAATGCACACGTCAAAGCACTCCTCGGAAATCTTCTGCAGTATCTATGTGGAAGATATTCCGCCACCATAAGCCTCAAAGCCCTGAAGTGTCCCTAGCTGACTCAATTTAAAACAGTGTTAGAATACTGCCCAATGAAAACAGAAGCTTAAATGTGCAAGGGAATGCACGTGACTCCAGAGAGTTCTTGCCAGAACGTTTCCTCTGGTTTTTATTGAGGGTATTTTATTCAGCATATTCTTAAGGGTGTTCCTAAATGTCCTTTTCTCAGTTTCCACAGAAACAGTGCTTTCTCAAACTTCAATACAAAGAATGATTTAACTCTATGAGATGGATACACACATCACAAACCAGGTTCTCTGAAAGCTTCTCTCCAGTTTTCATTCTAAGAAGTTTCCTTTCTCACCACAAGCATCCGGGTGCCACTTAATATACCTTCACAGATTAATCAGAGACAGAGTTTCCAAACTAGGCAACGTGGTGTCAACTTTAACTCTCTGAAATGAATGCACACTTCAGTAGAAGTTTCTGGAACGCTGTTTCTGCTCTCATTCCTGGATATTTCACATTCCACCATATTCTTCAAAGCACTGCAAAATATTCCTTTTTCAGTTTTACAGGAACAGTGTTCAAACACTGTCTTATGAGAAAAGAGGTATAACACCCTGGTTGGAATGCACACATCACAAAGTGCTTTGTCCGAAAGCTTCTCTCCAGTTTATATCTGGTGATATTTCATATTTCCACTTAAGCCTTAGTGTGCTCCCGAATGTCCCTTGGGAATCCGTCCATGACGCAGTTTGAAAACTACGTAACAGAAAGCAAGATTTATCTAAGTGAGATGAATAGACATATCTATTACAAAGTAGTGCGGAGAGAACGCTCTCCCCTTCCCCAGTTTCTTTCTCTGAGGATAATCTTCTCTCACCACAGCCGCCTGTATACTCCTCGGTCATCCCCTGGGAGCATTTTCTCCAAACGGGATCCCCAATCCTCTCTGAGAAGAAAGGTTTCACTCTCTGAGTGGGAATGCACACGCTGCAAGCACCTCCTCGAAATCTCTCTGCAGTATCTATGTGAAGATATTTCCTGCTTTCACCATAGCCCCAAAAGCGCCCTGAGGTCCCTTAGCTGACTCACCTAAAACAGTGTTGTGGAATACCGCTCCAATGAAACAGAAGCTTTAAATGTGCAAGTGGGAATGCACGCGGACTCCAGAGAGAGTTTCTGCCAGAACGCTTTCCTTCTGGTTTTTATTGAGGTATTTTATTCAGCATATTCTTAAGGGTGTTCCCAAATGTCCTTTCTCAGTTTCCACAGAAACAGTGTTTTCAAACTTCTCAATACAAAGAATGATTTAACTCTATGAGATGGATACACACATCACAAACCAGGTTCTCTGAAAGCTTCTCTCCAGTTTTCATTCTAAGACGTTTCCTTTCTCACCACAAGCATCCAGGCGCCACTTAATATACCTTCACAGATTAATCAGAGACAGAGTTTCCAAACTGGGCAACATAGTGTCAACTTTAACTCTCTGAAATGAATGCACACGTCAGAGAAAAGTTTCTTGGAACGCTGCTTTCTGGGTTTTACTCCTGGATATTTCACTTTCCACCATATTCTTCAAAGCGCTGCAATATATCCCTTTCTCAGTTTTACAGGAACAGTGTTCAAACACTGTCTTATGAGAAAAGAGGTATAACACCCTGGGTGGAATACACACATCACAAAGCGCTTTCTCCGAAAGCTTCTCTCCAGTTTTTATCTGGTGATATTTCGTATTTCCCCAGAAGCCTTAATGTGCTCCCGAATGTCCCCTGGGAATTCACCATGACTTAGGTTCGCAAACTACGTAGAAAGCAAGATTTATCTAAGTGAGATGAATAGACATATCTATTACAAAGCAGTGTGAGAGTTTCCTAGTTTCCTGGAACGTTTCTTTCTGTTTTTTTTTTTTTCCGTATAATTCAGATTTTGCCATAGTGTTCAACGTGCTGCAAATATCTGAGAACAGTACTCAAACACCGCTAAGTGAGAAAGGGTGAATTTAATGCATATCAAACGTAGTTTTAGAGTTTTCCAGTTTGGGGATTCTCCTTATTTAATCGCTTGTTGAATAGTTCTGAATGTCCTTTCAGAATCCGCTTTACACCGTGAGCTCTAATAACAATAGAGCTCTTATTTGTGTGAATAGTCATATCTATCACAAAGCAGTTTCACAGAAAGCTTCTTTCCAGTTTTTCTCTCAGGATGCTTGGTTTTTCACCATAGTCGTCCATATACTCCCAAATGTCCCATGGTAGCTTATTGTTCAAACGGGATTCCCCCATCCTCTATGAGAAGAAAGGTATAACTCTCTGAGTGGAATGCACACGTAACAAAGCAGCTCCACGGAAATATTCTCCCCAGTGTCTATCTGAAGATATTGCCGTTTTCATCGTAAGCCTCAAAGCGCTCCCGAGTGTCCCTTAGCTGACTCACCTAAAACAGTGTTAGAGTATTGGTCAATAAAAACAGAAGCTTAAATGTGCAAATGGAATGCACGTGGCCTAGAGCAGTTTCACAAAAGGTTTTCCTCTGGTTTTTATTGGACCGTATTTCTTTTTCAGCATATTCTTAATTGTTCCCAAAT
Source organism: Papio anubis (assembly GCF_008728515.1). Classification (NCBI taxonomy): domain Eukaryota; kingdom Metazoa; phylum Chordata; class Mammalia; order Primates; family Cercopithecidae; genus Papio; species Papio anubis. The sequence continues at coordinate 5,051 of NW_022165426.1, forward strand.
GTCCTTTCTCTGTTTCCACAGAAACAGTGATTTCAAACTGCTCAGTTCAAAGAATGATTTAACTCTATGAGACGGACACACACATCACAAACCAGGTTCTCTGAAAGCTTCTCTCCAGTTTTCATTCTAAGACATTGCCTTTCTCACCCCAAGCATCCGGGCGCCACTTAATATACCTTCACAGATTAATCAGAGACAGAGTTAACAAACTAGGCAACGTGGTGTCAACTTTAACTCTCTGAAATGAATGCACACGTCAGAGAGAAGTTTCTTGGAACATTGCTTTCTGGGTTTTATTCCCGGATATTTCACTTTTCGCCATATTCTTCAAAGTGCTGCAAAATATCCCTTTTTCAGTTTTACAGGAACAGTGTTAAAACACTGTCTTATGAGAAAAGAGGTATAACTCCCACGGTGGAATGCACACATCACAAAGTGGTTTGTCCGACAGCTTCTCTCCAGTTTTTATCTGGTGATATTTCGTATTTCCCCAGAAGCCTTAATGTGCAACCAAATGGCCCTTCGGAAATTTGTCCATGACGCAGTTTCAAAACTGCGTAATAGAAAGAAAGATCTATCTAAGTGAGATGAATAGACATATCTATTACAAAGCAGTGTGAGAGAACGCTTCCTTCCAGTTTTTCTCTAAGGATAATTCCTTGATCACCATAGCCATCTGTATACTCCCGAATATCCCCTGGGAGCTTTTTCTCCAAACGGGATTCCCCAATCCTCTCTGAGAAGAAAGGTTTCACTCTGTGTGTGGAATGTACACGTCAAAAGCACCTCCTCGGAAATCTTCTCTCCAGTATCTATCTGAAGATATTTCCGTTTTCACCATAAGCATCAAAGTGTTCCCAAGTGTCCCTTAGCTAACTCACCTAAAACAGTGTTAGAATACTGCCCAATGAAAACAGAAGCTTAAATGTGCAAGTGGAATGCACGTGACCTAGAGCAGTTTCACAGAACGTTTCCTTCTGGTTTGTATTGGAGGGTATTTCTTATTCAGCATATTGTTAAGGGTGTTCCCAAATGTCCTTTCTCAGTTTCCACAGAAACAGTGATTTCAAACTGCTCAATACAAAGAATGATTTAACTCTATGAGGTGGATACACACACTACAAACCAGGTTCTCCGAAAGCGTCTCTCCAGTTTTCATTATAAGACATTTCCTTTCTCACCGCAAGCATACGGGCGCCACTTAATAGCCCTTTACAGATTAATCAGAGACAGAGTTTCCAAACTGAGCAATGTAGGGTCAACTTTAACTCTCTGAAATGTAAGCACACCCCAGAGAATAGTTTCCTGGAACGTTTCTTTTTTTTTTTTTCCGGATAATTCATATTTTGCCATAGTGTTCAACGCGTTGCAAAATATGACTCTTTCAGTTTTAGAGGAACAGTACTCAAACACTGCTATGAGAAAAAAGGTATAACGCCCTGTGGAATGCACACATCAAAACCCAGTTTCTCAGAAAGCTTCTCTCCAGTTTTTTTTCTGAAGGTATCTCCTATTTAACGTCAAGCGCGGATGTGCTCCCGAATGTCCCTTCGCGAACCGGGCCCACAACGCGAAGTTTCAAAATGTGTATTTAGAAAAGAAAGTTTACCCAGGTGGAGATGAATAGTCATATCTATCACAAAGAAGTTTCACAGAAAGCTTCTTTTCCAGTTTTCTTTTCTCAGGATGCTTGATTTTTCACCATAGCCGTCCATATACTCCCAAATGTCCCATGGTAGCTTATTGTTCAAAAGGGATCCCGGTCCTCTATGAGAAGTAAGGCATAACTCTCTGAGTGGAATGCACACGTAACAAAGCAGCTCCACGTAAATATTCTCCCCAGTATCTATCTGAAGATATTGCCTTTTACACCGTAAGCCTCAAAGCGCTCCCGAGTGTCCCTTAGCTGACTCACCTAAAACAGTGTTAGAGTATTGGTCAATGAAAACAGAAGCTTAAATGTGCAAGTGGAATGCACGTGATCTAGAGCAGTTTCACAGAAGGTTTCCCTCTGGTTTTTACTGGAGGGTATTTCTTTTTCAGCATATTCTTAATTGTTCCCAAATGTCCTTTCTCTGTTTCCACAGAAACAGTGATTTCAAACTGCTCAGTTCAAAGAATGATTTAACTCTATGAGACGGATACACACATCACAAACCAGGTTCTCTGAAAGCTTCTCTCCAGTTTTCATTCTACGATGTTTCCTTTCTCACCACAAGCATCCGGGTACCACTTAATATACCTTCACAGATTAATCAGAGACAGAGTTTCCAAACTGGGCAACGTAGTGTCAACTTTAACTCTCTGAAATGAATGCACACGCCAGAGAGAAGTTTCCTGGAACATTGCTTTCTGGGTTTTATTCCCGGATATTTCACTTTTTGCCATATACTTCAAAGCGCGTCAAAATATCCCTTTTTCAGTTTTACAGGAACAGGGTTCAAACACTGTCTTACGAGAAAAGAGGTATAATACCCTGGGTGGAATGCACACATCCCAAAGTGGTTCCTCTGAAAGCTTCTCTCCTTATTTATCTGGTGATATTTCCTATTTCCCAATAACCCTGATGTTGCTCCCGAATGTCCCTTTGGGAATCCATCCACGACGCAGTTTCAAAACTGCGTAATAGAGAGATTTATCTAAGTGACATGAATAGACATATCTATTACAAAGCAGTGTGAGAGAATGCTTCTTACCAGTTTTAGAGTGAGGATAATTCCTTTTTCACCATAGAAGTCTATATACTCCTAAATGTCCCCTGGTAGCCTTTTCTCCAAATGGAATTCCGCAATACTCTATGAGAAGAAAGGTTTAACTCTGTGAGTGGAATGTACACGTCAAAAGCACCTCCTCAGAAATCTTCTCTCCAGTATCTATTTGAAGATATTTCCATGTTCACCATAAGCCTCAAAGCGATCCCGAGTGTACCTTAACTGAATCACCTAAAACAGTGTTAGAATACTGCCCAGGGAAAACAGAAGCTTAACAGTATGAGTGGAATTCACGTTACCTAGAGCAGTTTCACAGATGTTTACTTCTGGTTTTTATTGGTGGTTATGTCTTTTCCACCATATTCTTAAGGGCGTTCCCAAATGTCCTTTCTCAGGTTCCACAGAAATAGTGATTTCAAACTGCTCAATCCAAAGAATGACTCAACTCTATGAAGTGAATACACACAGCACAAAGCAGTTGCTCTGAAAGCTTCTCAACAGTTTTCATGTGAAGACTTTTCCTTTCTCACTGGAAGCCTCCGGGTGCCACTTAATATCCCTTCTCAGATTCCTCAAAGACAGAGTTTCCAAACTGGGCAACGTAGTGGAAGCTTTCACTCTCTGAAATGAATGCACTCATCAGAGAGCAGTTTCTTGGAACGCTTCTTTCTCGGTTTTATTTCCAGATATATCACTTTTTGCCATAATCTTCAGTGCGCTGCAAAATATCACTTTTTCAGTTTTACAGGAACAGTGTTCGAACACAGCCTTATGAGAAAAGAGGTATAATTCCCTGAGTGGAATGCACACATTTCAAAGCAGTCTCTCGCAAAGCTTCACTCCAGTATTTATCAGAAGATATTTCCTATTTCCCCACAGGCCTGAATGGGTCTCCGAATGTCCCTTTGTGAATCTGTCTATGACGAGTATCAATCCGTCTATGACGTAGTATCAACACTATGTCGAGTGGAATGCACACGTCACAAAAGAGCTCCTTGGTAATCTTCTCTCCAGTATCTATCGGCAGATATTTCCGTTTTCATCGTAAGCCTCAATGCACTCCCAAGTATTCCTTTGCTGGCTCACCTACAACAGTGTTGGAATACTGATCAATGAAAACAGAAGCTTAACTGTTTGAATGCAATTCACGTGACCTAGAGCAGTTTCACGAAAGTTTCCTTCTGGTTTTAATCGAAGGGTATTACTTTTTCAGCATATTCTTAAGAGCGTTCCCAAATATCCTTTCTCAGGTTCTACAGAAACAGTGATTTCAACCTGCTCAATCCAAAGAATGATTTAACTCTATGAGATTAACACAAACATCACAAAGCACTTGCTCGGAAAGCTTCTCTCCATTTCTTTACGGAAGATGTTTCCTTTCTCACCACAAGAATCCTGATGCCACTTAATATCCCTTCACAGATTCCTCAAACACAGAGTTTCAAAACTGGGCAACATACTGGAAGCTTTAGCTCTCTGAAATGAATGCACACCACAGAGAACAGTTTCTTGGAACGTTTCTTTCTGGTTTTTATTTCTGGATATTTCACTTTTTGCCATAGTCTCAATGTGCTGCAAAATATCACTTTTTCACTTTTACAGGAACACTGTTCGAACACTGCCTCATGAGAAAAGAGTTATAATTCCCTGATTGGAATGCACACGTCAGAAAGCAGTCTTTCAGAAAGCTTCATTCCAGTATTTATCAGAAGATATATCCTGTTTCTCCAAATGGCTGAATATGTCTCCGAATGCCCCTTCGCGAATCCATCTATGACGAATATTAATCCATCTATGATGCAGAATCAACCCTATGATGAGTGGAATGCACACGTCACAAAGAAGCTCCTTGGACATCTTCTCTCCAGTATCTATCTGAAGATATTTCCGTTTTCACCATAAGCCTCAAGGCGCTCCCGAGTATCCCACAGCTGATTCACCTTAAACAGAGTTAGAATACTGCTCAATCAAAACAGAAGCTTAACCTCGTGAATGCAATTCACGTGACCTAGAGCAGTCTCACGGTAAGTTTTCTTCTGGTTTTTATCAAAGTGTATTGCTTTTTCATCATATTCTTAAGAGCGTTCCCAAATATGCTTTCTCAGGTTATACAGAAACAGTGATTTCAAACTGCTCAATCCAAAGAATGATTTAACTCTTTCAGATGAATGCAAACATCACAAAGCACTTGCTCCGAATGCTTCTCTCCACTTCTCATCGGAAGAGGTTTTCTTTCTCACCACAACAATTCAGGTGCCACTTAATATCCCTTCCCAGATTCCTCAAAGACAGAGTTTCGAAACTGGGAAACGTAGTGGAAGCTTTAACTCTCTGAAACGAATGCATACCCCAGAGAGCAGTTTCTTGGAACATTTCTGGATTTTACTTCCGGATATTTCACTTTTTGATACAGTCTTCAATGCGCTGCAAAATATCACTTTTTCAGTTTTACAGGAACAGTGCTCAAACACTGCTATGAGAAAAAAGGTATAACTCCCTGTGGAATGCACACATCACAACGCAGTTTCTCAGAAAGGTTCTCTCCGGTTTTTATCTGAAGTTATCTCCTATTTAACATCAATCACAAATGTGCTCCTGAATGTCCCTTCGCAAATTCGTCCATGAAACAGTTTCAGAACTGCGTAATAGAAAGATAGTTTTATCTATGTGAGATGCATAGACATATCTATCACAAAGCAGTTTCACAGAAAGCTTCTTTCCAGTTTTTGTCTGAGGATACTTGCTTTTCCACCATAGCCATCCAGATACTCCCAAATGTCGCGTGGTAGCTTATTCTCCAAATGGGATTCCCCCGTCCTCTAGAGAAGAAAAGTATAACTCTGTGAGTGGAATGCACACGTAACAAAGCAGCTCCACGGAAATTATCTCTCCTGTATCTATCTGAAGATATTGCCCTTTTCACCATAAGCCTCAAAGCGTTCCCGAGTATCCTTTTGGTGACTCACCTAAAACAGTGTTAGAATACTGCCCAATGAAAACAGAAGCTTAAATGTGCGCGTGGAATGCAAGTGACCTAGAGCCGTTTCAAAGAAGGTTTCCTTCTTGTTTTTATTGGAGGGTATTTATTTTTCAGCATATTCTTCAGTGTTCCCAAATGTCCTTTCTCAGTTTCCACAGAACCAGTGATTTCAAACTGCTCAATACAAAGAATTATTTAACTCTATGAGATGGATACACACATCACAAACCAGGTTCTCCGAAAGTTTCTCTCCAGTTTTCATTATAAGATGTTTCCTTTCTCACCACAAGCATCCGGGCGCCACTTAATATCCCTTCACAGATAAAACAGAGTCAGAATTTCCAAACTTGGCAACGTAGTGTGAACTTTAACTCTCTGAAATGAATGCACACGCCAGGGGGAAGTTTCCTGGAACGTTGTTTTCTGGATTTTATTCCCGGATATATCACTTTTTGCCATATTCTTCCAAGCGCTGCAAAATAGTCCTTTTTTAGTTTTACAGGAACACTGTTCAAACACTGTCTTATGAGAAAAGAGGTATAACTGCCTGCGTGGAATGCACACATCACAAAGCTGTTTCTCCGAAAGCTTCTCTCCAGTTTTTATCTTATGATATTTCCAATTTCCCCATAAGCCTTAATGTGCTCCCGAATTTCTCTTTGGGAATCCATCGATGACGCAGTTTCAAAACTGCGTAATAGAAATAAAGATTTGTCTAAGTGAGATGGATAGACGTATCTATTACAAAGCAGTGTGAGAGAACGCTTCTTTCCAGTTTTTCTCTGAGGATAATTCCTTTTTCACCATAGCTTGTGTATACTCCAAATATCCCCTGGTAGCGCATTTTCCAATCGGGATTCCCCAATCCTCTATGAGAAGAAAGGTTTCACTCTGAGTGGAATGTACACGTCAAACCCCCTTCTTGGAAATCTTCTCTCCAGTATCTATCGAAAGATATTTCCATTTTCACTATAGGTCTCAAAGCGCTCCCGAGTGTCCCTTAGCTGACTCACCTAAAACAGTGTTAGGATACTGCCCAACGAAAACAGAAGTTTAACAGTGCGAGTGGACTTCACGTGACCTAGAGCAGTTTCACAGAAAGTTTCCTTCTGGTTTTTATTGGAGGTTATGTCTTTTTCCATATATTCTTAAGAGCATTCCCAAATGTCCTTCCTCAGGTTACACAGAAACAGTGATTACAAACTGCTCAATCCATGGAATGATTTAAATATATGAGATGAATTCACACATCACAGAGCACTTGCTCTGAAATCTTCTCTCCACTTCTCATCTGAAGACATTTTCTTTCTCACCACAAGAATTCGGGTGCCACTTAATATCCCTTCACAGATTCCTCAAAGACAGAGTTTCCAAACTGGGCAACGTAGAGGAAGCTTTAACTCTCTGAAATGAATGCACACCCCAGAGAGCAGTTTCTTGGAACGTTTCTTTCCAGTTTGTATTTCCGGATATTTCACTTTTTCCCATAGTCTTCAACGCACTGCAAAATATCACTTTTTCAGTTTTACAGGAACAGTGCTCAAACACTGCTATGAGAAAAAACGTATAAAGCCCTGTGGAATGCACACATCACAATGCAGTTTCTCAGAAAGCTTCCCTCCAGTTTTTATTTGAAGTTATCTCCTATTTAACGTCATGCATGAATGTTCTCCTGAACAACCCTTTGCAAATCTGTCCATGATGCAGTTTCAAAATTGAATAATAGAAAGAAAGTTTTATCTATGTGAGATTGATAGACATATCTATCACAAAGCAGTTTCACAGAAAGCTTCTTCCAGTTTTTGTCTGACAATACTTGCTGTTTCACCATAGCCGTCCGTATACCCCAAATGTCCCGTTGTAGCTTATTCTCCAAATGGGATTCCTCTGTCCTCTATGAGAAGAAAGGTAAAAGTCTGTGGGTGGAATGCACAACTAAAAAGCAGATCCACGGAAATCTTCACTCCAGTATCTATCTGAAGGTATAGCCCTTTTCACCATAAGCCTCAGGGAGCTCCCGAGTTTCCCTAAGCTGACACACCTATAACAGTGTTAGAATAATGGACAATGAAAACAGAAGATTAAATGTGCGAGTGGAATGCAGGTGTCCTAGAGCAGTTTCACAGAAGATTTACTTCTGGTTTTTTTGGAGGGTATTTCTTTTTCAGCATATTCTTAAGAGTGTTTCCAAATGTTCTTTCTCAGTTTCCACAGAAACAGTGTTTTCAAACTGCTGGATACCAAGAATGATTTAACTCTATGAGAGGGATACACGCATCACAAACCAAGTTCTCCGGAAGCTTCTCTCCAGTTTTCATTATAAGACGTTTCCTTTCCCACCGCAGGCATCCGGAAGCCACTTAATATCCCTTCACAGATTAATCAGAGACAGAGTTCCCACACTGCGCAATGTAGTGTCCACTTTAACTCTCTGAAATGAATGCACATGCCAGAGAGAAATTTCTTGGAACGTTGCTTTCTGGGTTGTATTCCCGGATATTTCACTTTTCGCCATATTCTTCACAGCGCTGCAAAATATCCCTTTTTCAGTTTTCAGGAAAAGTGTTCAAACACTGTCTTATGAGAAAGGAGATATAACTCCCTGAGTGGAATACACACATCACAAAGCATTTTCTCTGAAAGCTTTTCTGCAGTTTTTATCTGGTGATATTTCCTATTTCCCCATAAGCCTCAATGTGCTCACGAATGTACCTCGGAGAATCTGTCCATGATGCAGTTTCAAAACCACGGAATAGAAAGAAAGATTTATCTAAGTGAGATGAATAGACATATCTATTACAAAGAAGTGTGAGAGAACACTTCTTTTCAGTTGTTGTCTGAGAATAATTCCTTTTTCACCATAGCCATCTGTATACTCATGAATGTCCCCTGGGAGTGTTTTCTCCATACGGGATTCCCCAATCCTCTATGGGAAGAAAGGTTTCACTCTGTGAGTGGAATGTACACATCAAAAGCACCTCCTCGGAATTCTTCTCTCCAGTATCTATCTGAAGATATTTCCGTTTTCACCATAAGCCTCAAAGCGCTCCCTAGTGTCCCTTAGCTGACTCACCTAAAACTGTGTTAGAATACTGCCCAATGAAAAGAGAAGCCTAACAGTGCGAGTAGACTTTACGTGATGTAGAGCAGTTTCACAGAAAGTTTCTCTCTGGTTTTTATTGGACGTTATGTCTTTTTCAGCATATTTTTAAGAGTGTTCCCAAGGTCCTTTCTCAGGTTCCACAGAAACAGTAATTTCAACCTGCTCAATCCAAAAAAACGATTTAACTCTATGAGATGAATACACACAGCAGAAAGCACTTGCTCTGAAAGCTTCTCACCAGTTTTCATGGGAAGACGTTTCCTTTCTCACCGGAAGCCTCCGGGCGCCACTTAATATCCCTTCACAGATTCCTGAAAGACAGACTTTCCAAACTGGGCAACGTAGCAGAATCTTTAACTCTCTGAAATGAATGCACTCATCAGCGAGCAGTTTCTTGGAAAGCTTCTTTCTGGGTTTTATTTCCAGATATTTCACTTTTCACGATAGTCTTCAAAGCGCTGCAAAATATCACTTTTTCAGTTTTACAGGAACAGGGTTCGAACATGCCTTATACGAAAGAGGTGTAATTCCCTGAGTGGAATGCACACATCACAAATCAGTCTCTCGGAAAGCTTCACTCCATTATTTATCAGAAGATATTTCCTATTTCCCAACAGGCCTGAATGTGTTTCAGAATGTTCCTTCACGAATCCGTCCATGACCAGTATTAATCCCTCTATGACGCAGTATCAACACTATGATGAGTGGAACGCACACGTCACAAAGGAGCTCCTCATAAATCTTTTCTCCAGTATCTATCGGAACATATTTCCATTTTCACCATAAGAATCAAGGTGCTCCCGAGTATCCCTTAGCTGACTCACCTAAAACAGTGTTAGAATACTGCTCAATGAAAACAGAAGCTTAACTATGCAAATGCAATTCACGTGACCTAGAGCAGTTTCACAGAAAGTTTCCTTCTGGTTTTTATAGGAGGGTATTTCTGTTTCAGCATATTCTTAAGTGTTCCCAAATGTTCTTTCTCAGTTTTCACAGAAAGAGTGATTTCAAACTACTCAATATAAAGAATGATTTAATTCTATGAGATGGACACACACATCACAAACCAGGTTCTCCGAAAGCTTCTCTCCAGTTTTCATTATAAGACGTTTCCTTTCTCACCGCAAGCATCCGGGCGCCACTCAATATCCCTTCACAAATTAATCAGAGACAGAGTTTCCAAACTGGGAAACGTTGTCAGCTTTAAATCTCTGAAATGAATGCACACGCCGGATAGAAGTTTCTTGGAACGAGGCTTTCTGGATTTTATTCCCGGATATTTCACTTTTCGCCATATTCTTCAAAATGCTGAAAATAGTCCTTTTTCAGTTTTACAGGCACACTGATCAAACACTGTCTCACGAGAAAAGAGGTATAACTCCCTGGGTGGAATGCACACATCACAAAGCGGTTTCTCCGACAGCTTCTCTCCAGTTTTTATCTGGTGATATTTCCTATTTCCCCATAAGCCTTAATGTGCTCCCGAATATCCTTTCGGGAATCCATCCACGATACTGTTTCAACAGTGCCTAATAGAAAGAAAGATTTGTCTAAGTGAGATGAATAGACATATCTATTACAAAGCAGTTTGAGAGAACGCTTCTTCCCAGTTTTTGTCTGAGGATAATTCCTTTTTCACTATATCCGTCTGTATACTCCCGAATGTCCCCTGGAAGCGTTTTCTACAACCTTGATTCCCCAATCCTCTTTGAGAAGAAAGGTTTCCCTCTGTGAGTGGAATGTACACATCAAAAGACCCTCCTTGGAAATTTCTCTACATTATCTATCTGAAGATATTTCCGTTTTCACCATAAGCCTCAAAGCGTTCCCGAGTGTCCCTTAGCAGACTCACCTAAAACAGAGTTAGAATACTGCCCAATGTGAACAGAAGAGTAACAGTGTGAGTGGACTTCAAGTGGCGTAGAACTGTTTCACAGAAAGTTTCCTTCTCGTGTTTATTATAGGTATGTCTTTTTCAACATATTCTTAAGAGCGTTCCCAAATGTCCTTTCTCAGGTTCCACAGAAACAGTGATTTCAACTGCTCAATCCAAATAATGATTCAACTCTATGAGATGAATACGCTCAACACAAAGCAGTTGCTCCGAAAGCTTCTCACCAGTTTTCATGCAAAGACGTTTCCTGACTCACCGGAAGCCTCCGGGCGCCACTTAATATTCCTTCAGAGATTTCTCAAAGACAGAGTTTCCAAACTGGGAAACGTAGTGGAAGCTTTCACTCTCTGAAATGAATGGGCTCATCAGAGAGCAGTTTCTTGGATCTCTTCTGTCTGGCTTTTATTTGCAGATATTTCACTTTTCGCTATAGTCTTCAAAGCACTGGAACATATCACATTTTCAGTTTTACAGGAACACTGTTCAAACACCGCCTTATGAGAAAAGAGGTATAATTCCCTGAGTTGAACGCACACATCACAAAGCAGTCTCTCGGACAGCTTCACTCCAGTATTTATCAGAAGATATTTCCTATTTCTCCACAGGCCTGAATGTGTCTCTGAATGTCCCTTCGCGAATCTATCTATGGCGAGTATCAATCCGTCTATGACCCATATCAACACTATGACGAGTGGAATGCACACGTCATGAAAGAGCTCCTCAAAAATCTTCTCTCCAGTAACTATCGGAAGATATTTCCGTTTTCACCATAAGCCTCAAAGCGCTCCCGAGTATCCCTTAGCTGACTCACCTAAAACAGTGTTAGAATACTGCTCAATGAAAACAGAAGCTTAACTGCACGAATGCAATTCACATGACATAGAGTAGTTTCACAGAAAGTTTCTTTCTGCTTTTTATCGGAGGGTATTACTTTTTCAACATATTCTTAAGAGCGTTCCCAAATATTCTTTCTCAGTGATTTCAAACTGCTCAATCCAAAGAATGATTTAACTCTATGAGATGAAAAGGCACATCACAAAGCACTTGCTCTGAAAGTTTCTCTCCACTTCTCACCAGAAGGCGCTTCCTTTATCACCACAACAATCTGTTCGCCACTTAATATCCCTTCCCAGATTCCTCAAAGACAGAGTTTCCAAATGGGGCAACGCAGTTTAAGCTTTCACTCTGTGAAATGAATGCATTCGTCAGAGAGCAGTTTCTTGGAATGCTTCTTTCTTGGTTTTATTTCCAGATATTTCACTTTTCACCATAGTCTTCAATGCGCTGCAAAATATCACTTTTTCAGTTTTACAGGAACAGTGTTCAAACACTGCCTTATGAGAAAAGAGGTATAATTCCCTGAGTGGAATGCACACATCACAAAGCAGTCTCTCAAAAAGATTCACTCCAGTATTTATCAGAAGACATTTCCTATTTCCACACAGGCCTCAATGTGTCTCTGAATGTCCCTTCACTAATCCATCTATGATGAGTATCAATCCGTCTATGACGCAGTATCAACACTATGACGAGTGGAATGCACACGTCACAAAGGAGCTCCTCGGAAATCTTCTCTCCAGTACCTATCTGAAGATATTTTCGTTTTCACCGTAAGCCTCAAGGCACTCTCGAGTATCCCTTAGCTGGCCCACCTAAAAGAGTGTTAGAATATTGCTCAATGAAAACTGAAGCTTAACTGTGTGAATGCAATTCACATGACCTAGAGTAGTTTCACAGAAAGTGTTCTTCTGGTTTTTATCGAAGGATATTACTTTTTCAGCATATTTTTAAGAGCGTTCCCAAATATCCTTTCTCAGGTTCCACAGAAACAGTGATTTCAAACTGTTCAATCAAAAGAATGATTCAACTCTATGAGATGAACACACACATCACAAAGCACTTGCTCTGAAAGCTTCTCTCCACTTCTCATCAGAAGAAATTTCCTTTCTCACCACAAGAATCTGGGTGCACTTAATATCCCTTCCCAGATTCTTCAAAGACAGAGTTTCCAAACTGGACAACGTAGTGGAAGCTCTAGCTCTCTGATATGAATGCATACCCCAGAGAACAGTTTCTTGGAACGTTTCTTTCTGCTTTTGATTTCTGGATATTTCACTTTTTGCCATAATCTTCATCGCGCTGCAAAACATCACTATTTCAGTTTTACAGGAGGAGTTCTCAAACACTGCTATGAGAAAAAAGAAACAACGCCCTGTGGAATGCACACATCACAATGCAGTTTCTCAGAAAACTTCTCTCCAGTTTTTACCTGAAGATATCTCCCATTTAACGTCAAGCACGAATGTGCTCCCGAATGTCCCTTCTCAATTCTGTCCATGATGCAGTTTCAAAACTGCATAATAGAAAGAAAGTTTTATCTATGTGAGACTCATAGACATATATATCACAAAGCAGTTTCACAGAAAGCTTCTTTCCAGTTTTTGTCTGAGGACACTTGCTTTTTCACCATAGCCATCCATATACTCCCAAATGTAACGTGGTAGATTATTCTCCACATGGGTTTTCCCATCCTCTACGAGTAGAAAGGTATAACTCTGCGAGTGGAATGCACACGTAACCAAACAGCTCCACAGAAATCTTCTCTCCAGTGTCTATCTGAAGATATTGCCCTTTTCACTGTAAGCCTCAAAGCGCTCCCGAGTATCCCTTAGCTGACTCACCTAAAACAGTGTTAGAATACTGGACAATGAAAACAGAAGCTTAACAGTGCGAGTGGAATGCACGTGTCCTAGAGCAGTTTCACAGAATGTTTCCTTCTGGTTTTTATTGGAGGGTATTTCTTTTTCAGCATATTGTTAAGGGTGTTCCCAAATGTCCTTTCTCAGTTTCCACAGAAACAGTGATTTCAAACTGCTCAATACAAAGAATGATTTAACTCTACAAGATGGATACACACATCACAAACAAAGTTCTCGGAAAGATTCTCTCCAGTTTTCATTATAAGACATTTCCTTTCTCACCGCAAGCATACGGGCGCCACTTAATAGCCCTTTACAGATTAATTAGAGACAGAGTTTCCAAACTGGGCAATGTGATGTCAACTTTAACTCTCTGAAAGGAATGCACAGGCCAGACAGAAGTTTCTTGGAACGTTGCTTTCTGGGTTTTATACCCAGATATTTCACTTTTCACCATATTCTACAAAGCGCTGCAAAACATCCCTGTTTCAGTTTTACAGGAACAATGTTAAAACACTGTCTTACGAGAAAAGAGGTATAACTCCCTGGGTGGAATGCACACATCACAAAGTGGTTTCTCCGAAAGCTTCTCTCCAGTTTTTATCTGGTGATATTTCCTATTTCCCCATAAACTTGAATGAGCTCCCGAATGTCCCTTCGGGAATCCGTCCACGACGCAGTTTCAAAACTGCATAAAAGAAAGAAAGATTTATCTAAGTGAGATGAATTGACATATCTTTTACAAAGCTGTGTGAGAGAACGCTTCTTCCCAGTTTCTGTCTGAGGATAATTCCTTTTTCACCATAGCCATCTGTATACACCAGAATGTTCCCTGGGAGTGTTTTCTCCAAACGGGATTCCTCAATCCTCTATGAGAAGAAAGGTTTCACTCAGTGAATGGAATGTACACGTCAAAAACCTGTCTGTGGAAATCTTCTCTCCAGTATCCATCTGAGGATATTTCCGTTTTCACCATTAGCCTCAAAGCGCTCACAAGTGTCCCTTAGCTGACTCACCAAAAAGAGTGTTAGAATACTGGTCAATGAAAACAGAAGCTTAAATGTATGAGTGGACTTCACGTGACCTAGAGCAGTGTCAGAGAAAGTTTCCTTCTGGTTTTTATTGGAGATTATGTCTTTTTCATCATATTCTTAAGAGCGTTCCCAAATGTCCTTTTTCTGTTTCCACAGAAACAGTGATTTCAAACCACTCAATACAAAGAATGATTTAACTCTATGAGATGGATGCACACATCACAAACCAGGTTCTCCGAAAGCTTCTCACCAGCTCTCATTATAAGTCATTTCCTTTCTCACCGGAAGACTCTGGTCGCCACTTAATATCCTTTCACAGATTTCTCAAGGACAGAGTTTCCTAACTGGGCAACGTAGTGGAACCTTTAACTCTCTGAAATGAATGCACACGCCAGAGAGAAGTTTCTTGGAATGTTGCTTTCTGGGTTTTATTCGCGGATATTTCACTTTTCACCATAATCTTCAAAGCGCTGCAAAATATCCCTTTTTCAGTTTTACAGGAACAGTGTTCGAACAGTGTCTTATGAGAAAAGAGGTATAACTCCCTGGGTGGAATGCACACATCACAAAGCGGTTTCTCCGAAAGCTTCACTCCAGTTTTTATCTGGTGATATTTCCTATTTCCCCAGAAGCCTTAATGTGCTCCTGAATGTCCCTTCGGGAATCCATCCATGATGCAGTTTCAGAACTGCGTAATAGAAAGAAAGATTTATATAAGTGAGATGCATAGACATATCTATTACAAAGTAGTGTGAGAGAATGCTTCTTTCCAGTTTTTGTCTGAGGATAATTCCTTTTTCACCATAGCCATCAGTATACTCCCGAATGTCACCTGGGAGCGTTTTCTACAAACAGGATTCCCTAATCCTCTATGAGAAGAAATGTTTCACTCTGTGCGTGGAATGTACATGTCAAAAGCACCTCCTCGGAAATCTTCTCACCAGTATCTATCTGAAGATATTTCCGTTTTCACCATAAGCCTCAAAGCGCTTCCTAGTGTCCCTTAGCTGACTTACCTAAAACAATGTCAGAATACTGCCCAATGAAAACAGAGCTTAACAGTGCGAGTGGACTTCACGTGACCTACAGCAGTTACACAGAAATTGTCCTTCTGGTTTTTATTGGAGGTTATGTCTTTTTCACCATATTCTTAAGTGCATTCCCAAATGTCCTTTCTCAGGTTCCACAGAAACAGTGATTTCACACTGCTAAATTCAAAGAATGATTCAGCTCTATGAGGTGAATACACACAGCACAAAGCAGTTGCTCCGAAAGCTTCTCACCAGTGTTCATGCCAAGTCGTTTCCTTTCTCACTGGAAGCCTCCGGGCGCCACTCAATATCCCTTCACAGATTCCTCAAAGACAGAGTTTCCAAACTGGGCAACGTAGTGGAAGCTTTAACTCTCTGAAATGAAAGCACACCCCAGAGAGCAGTTTCATGGAATGTTTCTTTCTGGTTTGTATTTCTGGATATTTCACTTTTTGCCATACTGTTGAATGTGCTCCAAAATATCACTTTTTCAGTTTTACAGGAACGGTGCTCAAACAGTGCCTAATGAGAAAAGTGGTATAATTCCCTGAGTGGAATGCACAAATCACAAAGCAGTCTCTCATAAAGCTTCACTCCAGTATTTATCAGAAGATATTTCCTGTTTCTCCACAGGCCTGAATGTGTCTCCGAATGTTCCTTCGCGAATCCGTCTATGACGAGTATGAATCCATCTATGATGCAGTATCAACACTATGAAGAGTGGAATGCACACATCACAAAGGAGCTCCTCGGAAATCTTCTCTCCATTATCTATCGGAAGATATTACTGTTTTCACCATAAGCCTCAATGCGCTCCCGAGTATCCCTTAGCTGAGTCACCTAAAACAGTGTTAGAATACTGCTCAATGAAAACAGAAGCTTAACTGTTTAAATGCAATTCACGTGACCTAGAGCAGTTTCACAGAGTTTACTTCTGGTTTTTAATGGAGGGTATTCCTTTTTCAGCATAGTCTTGAGAGCGTTCCCAAATATCCTTTCTCAGGTTTCACAGAAACAGTGATTGCAAACTGCTCAATACAAAGAATGATTTAACTCTATGAGATGAAAACACACATCACAAAGCACTTGCTCTGAAAGCACCTCTCCACTTCTCATCGGAAGACGTTACATTTCTCACCACAAGAATCCGGGTGCCACTTAGAATCCCTTCCCGGATTCCTCAAAGATGGAATTTCCAAACTGGGCAACGTAGTGGAAGCTTTAACCCTCTGAAATGAATGCACATCAGAGAGCATTTTCTTGGAACGTTTCTCTCTGGTTTTTATTTCCGGATATTTCAATTTATGCCATAGTCTTCAATGTGCTGTGAAATATCATTTTTTCAGGTTTACAGGAACAGTGCTCAAACACTGCTATGAGGAAAAAGGTATAACGCCCTGTGTAATGCACACATCACAACGCAGTTTCTCAGAAAGCTTCTCTCCTGTTTTTATATGAAGATATCTCCTATTTAATGTCATGCACAAATGTGCTCCCGAAAGTCCCTTTGCAAATCCGTCCATGACACAGTTTCAAAACTGCGTAATAGAAGGAAAGTTTTATCTATGTGAGATGCATAGGCATATCTATCACAAAGCAGATTCACAGAAATCTTTTTTACAGTTTTTGTCTGAGAATAATAGTTTTTTCACTGTAGCCGTCCATATACTCCCAAATATCCCATGGTAACTTATTCACGAAAAGGGATGCCCCCGTCCTCTATGAGAAGAAAGGTATAACCCTGTGAGTGGAATGCACTCGCAACAAGGCAGCTCCACGGAAATCTTCTCTCCAGTATCTATCTGAAGATATTTCCCTTTTCACCGTAAGCATCAAAGTGCTCTCGAGTATCCATTAGCTGACCAACGTAAAACAGTGTTAGAATACTGGTCAATGAAAACAGAAGCTTAAATGTGCGAGTGGAATGCACTTGACCTAGAGCAGTTTCACAGAAGGTTTTCCTCTGGTTTTTATTGGAGGGTATTTCTTTCTCAGCATATTCTTAAGTGTTCCCAAATGTCCTTTCTCAGTTTCAATAGAAACAGTGATTTCAAAATGCTCAATACAAAGAATGATTTAACTCTATGAGATGGATACACACTTCACAAACCAGGTTCTCCGAAAGCTTCTCTCCAGTTTTCATTATAAGGCGTTTCTTTTCTCACCTCAAGCATCCAGGCGCCACTTAATATCCCTTCACAGATTAATCAGAGACAGAGTCACCAAATTGGGGAATGTAGTATCACCTTTAACTCTCTGAAATGAATGCACACGCCAGAGAGAAGTTTCTTGGAATGTTGCTTTCTGGGTTTTATTCCCGGATATTTCACTTTTGGACATATTCTTCAAAGTGCTGCTTTCTCAGTTTTACAGGAACAGTGTTCAAACACTGTCTTATGAGAAAAGAGGTATAACTCCCACGGTGGAATGCACACATCACAAGGCGGTTTCTCTGACAGCTTCTCTCCAGTTTTTATCTGGTGATATTTCCTATTTCCCCAGAAGGCTTATTGTTCAACCAAACGTCCCTTCGGAAATTTGTCCATGACGCAGTTTCAAAACTGCATAATAGAAAGAAAGATTTATCTAAGTGAGATAAATAGACATGTCTATTACAAAGTATTGTGAGAGAACGCTTCTTTCCCGTTTTTGTCTGTGGATAATTCCTTTTTCATCATAGCTGTCGTTTTACTCCCGAATATCCCCTGGTAGCGTTTTCTCCAAACGGGATTCCTCAATACTCTATGAGAAGAAACGTTTCACTCTGTGATTGGAATGTAAACGTCAAAAGCACCACCTCGGAAATCTTCTCTCCAGTATCTATCTGAAGATATTTCCATTTTCAGCATAAGCCGCAAAGCGCTCTCGAGTGTTCTTTAGCAGCTGAACCTAAAACAGTGTAAGAATACTGCACAATGAAAACAAACTGGCACATTCATTTGGACTTCCGCGATGTCCTAAATTTTCGATTTCATAGAATGTTTCCTTCTGTTTTTTTTTTTATGGGAGGTTATGTCTTTTTCCACATATTCTTTTTTTTTTTGTTTGTTTTCTTTTATATTTTTTAAATTTATTTATTATTATTATACTTTCAAGTTGTGGGTACAAAGTGCATAACGTGCCGGGTTTGTTACGCCAAATAATACTTGTGCCATGTTGCTTATTGCTGCACCCATCAGCTCGTCATTTACATCAGGTATAACTCCCCCAGTCCCCTCCCCCCCCTCCCCCCCTGTGCCGGTGTGTTCCACTCCGATCCATCTCATTATTCAATTCCACCTATGGTGTTCAGTTTTCTATTCTTGTAATTCCATTCGTTCCACATCCATGTCCCCCTTTCCTCCTTCTTCTTCCACTCCTTCACGTGCAGGTTTGTTACATATGCTTGTGCCTTGTTCCCAATTGTGCTGCACCCATCAACTCGTCATTTTACATCAGGTATAATTCTCAATGCAATCCCTCCCCCCTCACCCCTCCCCATGATAGGCCCGATTGTGTGATGTTTCCCCTTCGAGTCAAGTGATCTCCTTGTTCAGTTCCCACCTACTTGGTGCGGTATCACGATTGTTTGGTTTTCTGTTCTTGTGATAGTTTGCTAAGAATGATGGATTCCAGCTGCATCCATGTCCTACAAAGGACACAAACTCATCCTTTTTGATGGCTGCATGGTATTCCATGGTGTATATGTGCCGTTTTCTTAATCAATCTGTCACTGATGGACATTTGGGTTGATTCCAAGTCTTTGCTATTGTGAATAGTGCTGTGCTTATACGTGTGCATGTGTCTTTAAAGCAACATATTTATAATCCTTTGGGTATATACCCAGTAATGGGATGGCTGGGTCATATGGTGCATCTAGTTCTAGATCCTTGAGGAATCGCCATACTGTTTTCCATAATGGTTGAACTAGTTTGCAATCCACACCAACGGTGTAAAGTGTTCCCTGCTTCTCCACATCCTCTCAAGCACCTGTTGTTTCCTGACTTTTGAATATTCGCCATTCTAACTGGTGTGAGATGGTATCTCATTAATGGTTTTTGATTTGCATTTCTCCTGATGGCCAGTGATGATGAGCATTTTTTCATGTGTTTGTTGGCTGTATGAATGTGCTTCTTTTGAGAAATGTCTATTCATATCCTTTGCCCAATTTTGATGGGGTTACTTGTTTTTCTTGTAGAAATTTGTTTTGAGTTGTTTTGCGTAGGTTCTGGATATTGGCCCTTTGTCAGATGAGTAGATTGCAAAAATTTTCTCTCCCATTCTGTAGTTTTTCATTTCACTCTGATGGTAGTTTCTTTTGCTGTGCAGAAGCTCTTTTAGTTTAATAAGTCCATTTGTCAATTTTGGCTTTTGCTGCCGTTGTTTTTTGGTGTTTTTTAGACATGAAGTCTTTGCCCATGCCTATGTCTGAATGGTACTACAGGTTTTCCTCTAGGATTTTATGGTATTAGGTCTAGCACATTTAAGTCCACTAATCCATCTTGAATTAATTTTCGTATAAGGAGTAAAGGAAAGGATCCAGTTTTCAGCTTTCTACTTATGGCTGTAATTTTCCCAGCACCATTTATTAAATAGGGAGTCCTTTTCCCCATTTCTTGTTTTCTCTCAGGTTTGTCAAAGATCAGATGGCTGTATGGAGTAGTAGTAATTCTGAGGGACTCTGTTCTGTTCCGTGGTCCTATCTCTGTTTTGGTACCAGTACCATGCTGTTTTGGTTAGCATAGCCTTGTAGTATAGTTTGAAGTCAGGTAGCGTGATGCCTCAGCTTTGTTCTTTTTGACTTAGGATTGTGTCTTGGAATCTGCAGGGCTCTTTTTTGGTTCCATATGAACTTTAAAGCAGTTTTTCCAATTCTGTGAAGAAACTCATTGGTAGCTTGAAGTGGGGATGGCATTGAATCTATAAATTGCGGGCAGTATGGCCATTTCATGATGATTCTTCCTATCCATGAGCATGGTATGTTCTTCCATTTGTTTGTGTCCTCTTTGATTTCACTGACAGTGGTTTGTAGTTCTCCTTGAAGGGTCCTTTACATCCCTTAGTTGGATTCTGGTGTTTGATTCTCTTTGAAGCTTAATTGTGAATGGAAGTTCATTCCTGATTTGGCTCTCTGTTTGTCTGTTACTGGTGTATAAGAATGCTTTGTGATTTTTGCACATTAATTTTGTATCCTGAGACTTTGCTGAAGTTGCTTATCAGCTTAAGGATTTTGGGCTGAGACAATGGGGTTTTCTAAATATATACAATCATGTCATCTGCAATAGGGACAATTTGACTTCTTCTTTTCTCACTGAATACCCCTGATTTCTTTCTCTTGCCTAATTGCCCTAGCCAGAACTTCCAACACTATGTTGAATAGGAGTGGTGAGAGAGGGCATCTGTCTTGTGCCAGTTTTCAAAGGGAATTTTTTCCAGTTTTTGCCCATTCAGTATGATATTGGCTGTGGGTTTGTCATAAATAGCTCTTATTATTTTTGAGGGTACGTTCCATCAATACCGAATTTATTGAGCATTTTTAGCATGAGGGCTGTTGAATTTTGTCAAAAAGCCTTTTCTGCATCTATTGAGATAACCATGTGGTTCTTGTCTTTGGTTCTGTTTATATGCTGGATTATGTTTATTGATTTTGCGAATGTTGAACCAGCCTTGCATCCCAGGGATGAAGCCGACTTGATCATGGTGGATAAGCTTTTTTTGATGTGTTGCTGAATCCGGTTTTCCAGTATTTTATTGAGGATTTTTTGCATCGATGTTCATCAGGGATATTGGTCCACAAAATTCTGTTTTTTTATTGTATCTCTGCCAGGCTTTGGTATCAGGATGATGTTGGCCTCATAAAATGAGTTAGGGAGGATTCCCTCTTTTTCTATTGATTGGAATAGTTTCAGAAGGAATGGTACCAACTCCTCCTTGTACCTCTGGTAGAAATTCAGCTGTGAATCCATCTGGTCCTGGACTTTTTTTTGGTTGTGGTAGGCTATTAATTGTTGCCTCAATTTCAGAGCCTGCTATTGGTCTATTCAGGGATTCAACTTCTTCCTGGTTTAGTCTTGCTTGGAAGAGTGTAAGTGTCAGAGTATTTCTTCTAGATTTTCAGTTTATTTGTGTAGAGGTGTTTTATAGTATTGTCTGATGTTAGGTTTGTATTTCTGTGGGGTCGGTGGTATCCCCTTTATCATTTTTAATTGCATCGGTTTGATTCTTCTCTCTTTTCTTCTTTATTAGTCTTGCTAGTGGTCTGTCAATTTTGTTGATCTTTTCAAAAACCAACTCCTGGATTCATTGATTTTTTGGAGGTTGTTTGTGTCTCTATCTCCTTCAGTTCTGCTCTGATCTTAGTTATTTCTGTAGCCTTCTGCTAGCTTTTCGAATGTGTTTGCTCTCTTGCTTCTCTAATTCTTTTAATTTACTTGATGTTAGAGTGTCAATTTTAGATCTTTCCTGCTTTCTCTTGTATGGGCATTTAGTGCTATATTCCCTCACACACTGCTTTAAAATGTGTCCCAGAGATTCTGGTATGTTGTATCTTTGTTCTCATTGGTTTCAAGAACATCTTTATTTCTGCCTTCATTTCGTTATGTACCCAGTAGTCATTCAGGAGCAGGTTGTTCAGTTTCCATGTAGTTGAGCGATTTTTGATTTGAGTTTCTTAGTCCTGAGTTCTAGTTTGATTACTGTGGTCGAGAGAGACAGTTTGTAATAATTTCTGTTCTTGTACATTGGCTGAGGGAGTGCTTTGCTTTGAATTACGTGGTCAATTTTGGAATAAGTACTATGTGGTGCTGAGAAGAATGTATATTCTGTTGATTTGGGGTGGAGAGTTCTATAGATGTCTATTAGGTCTGCTTGCTTACTTGAGATGAGTTCAATTCCTGGATATCCTTGTTGTTAACTTTCTGTCTCGTTGATCCCATCTAATGTTGACAGTGGAGTGTTGAAGTCTCCATTATTATTATTTGTATGGGGTCTAAGTCTCTTTGTAAGTCTCTAAGGACTTTATGAATCTGGGTGCTCTGTGGGTGCACTTGTATTTAGGATAGTTAGCTCTTCCTGTTGAATTGATCCTTTACCATTATGTAATGGCCTTCTTTGTCTCTTTTGATTTTTGATGGTTTAAAAGTCTGTTTTATCAGAACTAATTGCAACTTGCTTTTTGTTCTCCATTTGCCCATTGTCTTCCTCCATCCCTTTATTCTATGTATTTCTCACGTGTGAGATGGGTCTCCTGAATAAGCAGACTGATGGATCTTGACTCTTTATCCAGTTTGCCAGTCTGTGTCTTTTTTGTTAGGTGTTTAGTCATTTACATTTTAGGTTAAGATTGTTATGTGAACTTGATCCTGCCATTATGATATTAACTGGTTGCATTTTGCTCATTAGTTGATATAGTTTTCTTCCCCTAGCCTCGATGGTCTTTACATTTGGCATGTTTTATGAGATGGCTGAACTGCGGTTGTTCCTTTTCCATGTGTAGTACTTCCTTCAGGGTCTCTTGTAAAGGCAGGCCTGAGTGATTTACAAAATAAGCATTTGCTTATCTGTAAAAGTTTTATTTCTCCTTCACTTGAAACTTAGTTTGGCTGGATATGAAATTCTGGGTTTAAATTCTTTTCAGCACAAGAATGTTGAATGTGGCCTCTCTTCTGGCTTGAGGGTTCAGAAGGTCTGCTGTGGAGTCTGATGGGCTTCCCTTTGTGGGTAACCACGACCTTTCTCTCTGGCTGCCCTTAAGATTTTCCTTCATTTCAACTTTGGGTAGATCTGGCAATGATGTGTCTTGAGTTGCTCTCCGAGGGTATCTTTGTGGTAGTTCTCTGTATTTCCTGGTTGAATGTTTGTGCCTACTAGGTTGGGAAGTTCTCCTGGATGGTATACTGAAGAGTGTTTCCAACTTGGATTCCATTTTCCCCCCCTCACTTTCAGGCACCCAAGTAAGACGTGGTTGGTCTTTACATAATCCCATACTTCTTGCAGGCTTTGTTCATTTCTTTTTCTTCTTTTTCTTTTGGTTTCTCTTCGCTTCATTTCATTCATTTGATCCTCGTATTGATACTCTTTCTTCCAGTTGATCGAGTCAGGTTTACTGAAGCTTGTGCATTTTATCGTATTTCTCACATGTCATGCTTTTCATCTCTTTTCATTTCGTTTATGACCTTCTCTGCATTAATTAGTCTAGCGTCAGATTCTTCCACTTTTTTTTTCAAGATTTTTGAAGTATCTTTGCGCTGGGTACGTAATTCCTCCTTTAGCTCTAGAAATTTGATGGACTGAAGCCTTCTCATCTCGTCAAGAGTCATTCTCCGTCCAGCTTTGATCCGTTGCTGGCGATGAGCTCTTTCCTTTGCCGGGGAGATACACTCTTGTTTTTGAATTTCCAGCTTTTCTGCCCTGCTTTTTTTTTTTCCCATCTTTGTGTGGTTTATCTGCCTCTGGTCTTTGATGATGGTGATGTACTGATGGGGTTTTTGGTGGCAGTGTCAGCCTTCCTGTTTGATAGTTTCCTTCTAACAGTCAGGACCTCAGCTCATAGTCTGTTGGAGATTGCTTGAGTTCCTCCAGACCCTGTTTGCCTGGGTATCAGCAGCAGAGACTGCAGAGAAGATAGAGATGTTCTGAGGAGCAAGGCAGTGCCTGTCTGATTCTTGCTGGAAGCTTCCTCTCGGGGTGTATACCTGGGGTGTGGGGAATTAATCGGAGCCTGCCCCCTAGTGGGAATATGCCAGTTGATTAAGGCTACTCGAGGATGAGGACAGCGACAGGAGTCTGTCCCTTCTCAGATCTCAACCTCCCATGTGTTCCAGGAGATCCCACTGCTCTCTTCAAAGCTGTCAGATGAGAGTCATTTGGGTGTGCAGAGGTATCTGCTGCTTTGTTATTGTTTACTGTGCCCTACCCCCCAGGGGTGGAGTCACCCAGAGACAGGCAGGTTTCTTGAGCTGCGTGAGCTCCCACCCGGTTTCCGGAAGGCTGCCTTTGTTTTACCTGCTTAGCCTGAGCAATGACGGGCACCCCTCCCCAGCCTAAAACACTTGCCCGGTGGAATGCGAGGCACTGTGATAGCAATGAGAAATCCCGTGGGTGTGGAACCCTCCCAGCCAGGTGTGGTTGCGGGCATCTCCTGATATTGCTGTTTGCTCAAAGCGCAGTATTGGGGTGGGAGTTACCCGATTCTCCAGGTGTTGTGTGTGCCAGGTTCCCTGCCTAGGAAAAGGATTCCCTTCCCCGCCAGCTTCCAGGTGAGCTGTCACCTGGCCTCCTTCAACTCTGGCTGGTAGGGCTGCAGCAGCTGACGAGTATACGATCTTCCGGCCTCCCCAGTGAGATGAACCAGTACCTCCAGTTGAAAATGCCGAAATCACCGGTCTTCTGTGCGGCTGGCTGGGAGTTGAACTGGAGCCATCCTATTCGGCCATCTTGCTCCCATGCCACATTTTTCTTAGTAAATGTCACTGATGGACATTTGGGTTGATTCCAAGTCTTTGCTATTGTGAATAGTGCTGCAGCCGGCACGTGTGCATGTGTCTTTATAGCGGCATAATTTATAATCCTTTGGAGTATATCCCCAGTAATGGGATGGCTGGGTCATATGGTACATCTAGTTCTAGATCCTTGGTCTTCGCCACTGGTACCCATAATGGTTGAACTAGTTTACAATCCCTGGCACAGTGCCAAGTGTTTCCTTCTCCCATC
Organism: Papio anubis; assembly: GCF_008728515.1. NCBI lineage: Eukaryota > Metazoa > Chordata > Mammalia > Primates > Cercopithecidae > Papio > Papio anubis. Next base: position 30,193 of record NW_022165426.1, read on the forward strand.
ACTCTCCAGCACCTTATTTGTTTCTGACTTTTAATCGCCATTCTAACTGGTGTAGGATGGTATCTCATTGGCTGGTTTGATTTTGCATTTCTCTGATGGCCAATTGATGATGAACATTTTTGTATGTGTCTGTTAACAATATGAATGTCTTCTTTTGAGAAATGTGTGTTTATATCCAACTTTGCCCACTTTTTGATGGGGTTGTTTTGTTTTTTTCTTTGTAAATTTGTTGGGTTGTTTTGTAGGGGTTTCTCGTTAAGCGCTTTGTGTGGTAGGTAGATGGCAAAATTTTCTCCCATTCTTTAGATTGCCTGTTCACTCTGATGGTTGTTTCTTTTGCTGTGCAGAAGCTCTTTAGTTTAATGAGATCCCATTTTGTCAATTTTGGCTGTTGCCGTTTAGCTTTTGGTGTTTTAGACATAAGTCTTTGCTTTATGCCTATGTCACAGATGGTACTACCTAGGTTTTCCTCTAGGATTTTATGGTATTAAGGTCCTAACATTTAAGTCTCATAATCCATGCTGAATTAATTTTCATTATACAGGAGGAGTAAGGAAAGGATCAGTTTCAGCTTTCTACTTATGGCTGGCCATTCCCAGCACCATTTATTAAATAGAGTCCTTTCCCCATTTCTTGTTCTCCTCAGGTTTGTCAAAGATCAGATGGCTGTAGATGTGTGTGGTATTATTTCCTGAGGACTCTGTTCTGTTCCATTAGTCTATATCTCTGTTTGGTACCAGTACCATGCTGTTTTAGTTACTGTAGCCTTGTAGTATAGTTTGAAGTGAGTGGCGTGATGCCTCCAGCTTTGTTCTTTTGGCTTAGAAGTTGTCTTGGAAGTCGGAGGGCTCTTTTTTGGTTGCATATGAACTTTAAAGCAGTTTTTTCCAATTCTGTGAAGAAACTCATTGGTAAACGATAGGGATGGCATTGAATCTATAAATTACCTTGGGCAGTATGGCCATTTTCACGATATTGATTCTTCCTATCCATGAGCATGAGTATGTTCTTCCATTTGTTTGTGTCCTCTTTTGATTTCACTGAGCAGTGGTTTGTAGTTCTCCTTGAAGAGATCCTTTACATCCCTTGTAAGTTGGATTCTAGGTATTTTATTCTCTTTGAAGCAATTTAGCCAGACGAGTTCATTCCTGATTTGGCTCTCTGTTTGTCTGTTACTGGTGTATAAAATGGCGTTTTTGCTAATTTTGTATCCTGAGACTTTGCTGAAGTTGCTTATCAGCTTACGGAGATTTTGGGCTGAGACAATGGGGTTTTCTAAATATACAATCATGTCATCTGCAAAACCAGGGACAATTTGGCTTCTTCTTTTCTAACTGAATACCCTTGATTTCTTTCTCTTGCCTAATTGCCCTAGCCGACTTCCAACACTATGTTGAATTATTTAGTGGTGAGGCCATCCCTGTCTTGTGCCAGTTTTCAAGGAATTTTTCCAGTTTTGCCCATTCAGTATGATATTGGCTGTGGGTTTGTCATAAATAGCTCTTATTATTTTGAGGTGCATTCCCATCAGATACCAGATTTATTGAAGTTTTTTAGCATGAAGGGCTGTTGAATTTTGTCAAAGCCTTTTCTGCATCTATTGAGATAATCATGTGGTTCTTGTCTTTGGTTCTGTTTATATGCTGGATTATGTTTATTGATTTGCGAATGTTAGACCAGCCCATCAGGATGAAGCACACACTTGATCATGGTTGAATTAAACTTTTTGATGTGTTGCTGAATCGGTTTGCCAGTATTTTTGTTGAGGATTTTTTGCATCGATGTTCATCAGGGATATTGGTCTAAAATTCTGTTTTTTTTTTGTTAATATCTCACCGCCAGGCTTTGTATCAGGATGATGTTGGCCTCATAAAATGAGTTAGTGAGGATTCCCTCTTTTTCTATTGATTGGAATAGTTTCAGGAAGGAATGGTACCAATATAGCGGCACCTCTGGTAGAATAGCTAATGAATCCATCTGGTCCTGGACTTTTTTGGTTGACTGTGGTGACCATTTAGGGCCACTGATGCGTTATTGAGTTAAACTGGACATGTGGAGAGTGTGGTAATGGGGAATATCATTTCTTTGATTTTCCAGTTGTGGTGTTTATTTCATTACTCAGTGGTAGTTTTATTTTCCTTGAGGATAAGTGAGTGAACTCTCCACTCGTTTTCAATTCCAATTGATTTTGATTCTTCCTCACTTCTTCTTCATGATATTGCCACTTCCAGGTGGATACCATCGGTTTGAATGTTTTCCAGAAACCATCTGGGATTAAATTGATTTTTGGATGGGTTTTGTCATCTATCTCTTCGGTCTGCCGCCTGAATCGCCAGTGACTGCCGCCTTCCGCCGGCTCCGGAATCATGTTGCTTCACCTAATTGTAGTGTCGATTTTGGATCTTCCGCCGCTTTCTCTTTACGTAATTTGTTGTAGCGGGCCTGCAGCGACAGCGATACAGAGATTCCTGGTATATTTTCGTTACCATTTCGGTTTCAAGAACATCTTTCTTTTCTGCCTTCATTCGTAATGATGTGCCAAGTAGATCATTCAGGTTAAATTTCTGGTTTTTCCATATGGATTAGGCGAGGTTTTGATTGAGTTTCTTAGTCCTGGACCTGGATTTGATTGCACTGTGGTCTGAGAGACAGTTTGTTATAATTTCTGTTCTTTTACATTTTGCTGAGGTGCTTTACTTTGAATTACGTGGTCAATTTTGGAGTAAAGTGATGTGGTGCTGAAGAATGTATATTCTGTTGATTTGGTGGAGAGTTCTATAGATGTCTATTAGGTCTGCTTGCTGCAGAGATGAGTTCAATTCCTGGATATCCTTGTTAACTTTCTGTCGTTGATCATCTAATGTTGACAGTGGAGTGTTGGAAGTCTCCCATTATTATTGTATGGAGTCTAGAAGTCTCTTTGTAAGTCTCTAAGGACTTGCTTTTATGAATCTGGGTGCTCACCTTTATTTGAGTTGCATATATATTTAGGATAGTTAGCTCTTCCTGTTGAATTGATCCTTTACCATTATGTAATGGCCTTCTTTGTCTCTTTTGATCTTTGTGGTTTAAGTCTGTTTTATCAGAGACTAGTATTTTTAACCCAACTTTTTGTTCTCCATTTGCTTGGTAAATCTTCCTCCATCCCTTTATTTTGAGCCTATGTATGTCTCTGCATGTGAGATGGGTCTCGAATACAACAGACTGATGGAGTCTTGACTCTTTATCAGTTTGCCAGTCTGTGTCTTTTGTTGGAGCATTTTAGTCCATTTTACATTTTAAGGTTAAGATTGTTATGTGTGAGCGTGATCCTTCCATTATGATATTAACTGGTTATTTTGCTCGTTAGTTGATGCGTTTGCTTCCGCGCCTTGATGGTCTTTAGATTTTTGGCATGTTTTCAATGGTGGTACCGGTTTCCTTTGCATGTTTAGTGCTTCCTTCAGGGTCTCTTGTAAAGGCAGGCCTTGTGGTGACAAAATCTGTAAGCATTTGCTTATCTGTATAGGATTTATTTCTCCTTACATTTATAAAACTTAGTTTGGCTGGATGAGATTCTGGGTTGAAAAGTGCTTTTCTTTAAGAATGTTGAATGTTGGACCCCTCTCTTCTGGCTTGTAGATTTTCTGCGAGAGATCTGCTGTGAGAGTCTGATGGGCTTCCTTTGTGGAGTAACCCGACTATCTCACAAACCCCTTGGTTTTCCTTCATTTCAACTTTGGTGAATCTGGCGTATTGATGTGTCTTGGAGTTGCTCTTCTCGAGGAGTATCTTTGTGGCGTTCTCTGTATTTTCCTGGATTTGAATGTTGGCCTGCCCTACTAAGGTTGGGGAAGTTCTCCTGGGATGATATACTGAAGAGTGTTTTTCCAACTTGGTTCCATTTTTCGCTTAAGAACCCCAATCAGGCGTGGGTTGGTCTTTTTACGCAATCCATGCTACGCGAGCTGTTCATTTTCTTTTCTTCTTTTTCTTTTGGTTCTCTTCTCCCTTCATTTCATTCATTTGATCCTCAATGCAGCTGATACTCTTTCTTCCCGGTTGTTGAGTAGGTTTGCTGAAGCTTATTACCCGAATTGTCCGCGTATTTCTCGTGTCATGGTTTTCATCTCTTTCATTTGGATTTATGACCTTCTCTGCATTAATTACTCTAGCCATCAATTCTTCCACTTTTTTCCAAGATTTTTAGTTTCTTTGCGCTGGGTACATAATTCCTCCTTTATCTCTGAGAAATTTGATGGACTGAAGCCTTCTTCTCTCATCTCGTCAAAGTCATTCTCCGTCAAGCTTTTGATCCGTTGCTGGCGATGACTCGCGGCTCCTTTGCCCGGGGAGATCGGCTCTTATTTTGAATTTCCAGCTTTTTCTGCCCTGCTTTTTTCCCCATCTTTGTGGTTTTATCTGCCTCTGGTCTTTGATGATGGTGATGTACTGATGGGGTTTTGGTGTAGAGTGTCCTTCCTGTTTGATAGTTTTCCTTCTAACAGTCAGGACCCTCAGCTGTGGAGTCTGTTGGAGATTGTGAGGTCCATTCCAGACCCTGTTTTGCTAGGTATCAGCAGCAGAGGCTGCAGAAGATAGAATATTTCTGAACGAGTGTACCTGCTGTCTGATTCTTGCTTTGGAAGCTTCCTCTCCAGGGTGTACTCCACCCTTGAAGGGTGTGGGGTGTCCAGACTGCCCCTAGTGGGATGTCTCCCCAGTTAGGCTACTCAGGGTCAGGGGACCCACTTGAGCAGGAGTCTGTCCTTCTCAGATCTCAACCTCCGTGTTGGGAGATCCTGCTCTCTTCAAAGCTGTCAGACAGAGTGGTTTTAGCGTCTGCAGAATTTTCTGCTGTGTTTGTTATTGTTTACTGTGCCCTGTCCCCAGAGGTGGAGTCACAGAAAGGCAGGTTTCCTTGAGCTACTGTGAGCTCCACCCAGTTCGAGCTTCCCAGTGGCTTTGTTTACTAAGCCTCAGCAATGGCGGGCGCCCCTCCCCAGCCTCGCGCCTTGCTGGTAGATCACAGACTGCTGTGCTAGCAATGAGGGCTCCGTGGGTGTGGGACCCTCCCGGCCAGGTGTGGGATATGATCTCCTGGTGTGCCTGTTTTTCTTAAAGCACAGTATTGGGGTGGGAGTTACCCGATTTTTCAGGTGTTTGTGTGTCTCAGTTCCCCTGGCTAGGAGAAAAATTCCCTTCCCCTTGCGCTTCCCAGGTGAGGCAATGCCTGCGCCCTGCTTCAGCTCTCTCGCTGTGAGTGGGGCTGCAGCAGCTGACCAGCACCGGTCGTCCGGCACTCCCAGTGAGATGAACCCAGTACCTCCAGTTGAAAAAGCAGAAAGTCACCTGTCTTCTGTGTCCTCCCGCTGGAGTTGGCGACTGGAGCTGTTCCTATTCGTATCTTGCTCCTTTAAGCCTCTGTTTTCATTGGGCAGTATTCAACACTCTTAGGTGGAGTCAGCTAAGGGATCCTGAGGAATGCCTTGAGGCTTACGGTGAAAACGGAAATATCTTCAGAGATAATAGAGAGAAGATTTCCAAGGAGCTCTTTTGTGACTTGTGCATTCCACTCGTCATAGTGCTGATACTGCATCATAGACGGATTGATACTCGTCATGGATGGATTCAAGAAGGGACATTCGGAGACACATTCAGACATGTGGGGAAATAGGAAATATCTTCTGATTAATACTGGAGTGAAGCTTTTCGAGAGACTGCTTTTGACATTGTGTTTCACTCAGGGAATTATACCTCTTTCCTCATAAGGCAGTGATTGAACACTGTTCCTGTAAAATTGAAAAAGGGATATTTTGCAGTGTATTGAAGACTATGGCGAAGAGTAAAATATCTGGTAACAAAACCCAGAAAGAATCGTTCCAAGAAACTGCTCTCTGACGAGCACATTCATTTCAGAGAGTTAAAACTTCCACTACATTGCCCAGTTTGGAAACTCTGTATTTGAAGCATCTGTGAAGGGATATTAAGTGGTACCCAGAGGCTTCAGGTGAGTAAGGAAACGTCCTCGCATGAACACTGGTGAGAAGCTTTCAGAGCAACAGCTTTGTGTTGTGTGTATTCATCTCATAGAGTTGAATCATTGTTTGTATGGAGCAGTTTGAAATCACTGTTTCTGTGGAAACTGAGAAAGACATTTGGGAATACTCAGGAATAAACTGAAAAAGAAATACCCTGCAATAACAACCAGAAGGAAACCTCCTGTGAAACTGCTCTAGGTCACGTGCATTCCACTCGCACATTTAAGCTTCTGTTTTCATTGACCAGTATTCTAACACTGTTTGAGGTGAGTCAGCTAAGGGATACTCGGGAGCGCTTTGAGGCTTACGGTAAAAAGGGAAATATCTTCAGAAAGATACTGCAGAGAAGATTTCCATGGAGCTGGCTTGGTACGTGTGCATTCCATTCACAGACTTGTACCTTTTTTCTCATAGAGAACGGGAGAATCCCTTTTGGAGAATAAGCTACCACAGGACATTAGGGAGTATATGGACGGCTATGGTGAAAAAGCAAGTATCCTCAGACAAAAACTGGAAAGAAGCTTTCTGTGAAACTGCTTTGTGATAGATATGTCTATACATCTCCCATTGATAAAACTTTATTTCTATTATGCAGTTTTGTAACTGCGTCATCGATAGATTTGCGAAGGTACATTCGGGAGCACATTCAAGTTTGACGTTAAATAGGAGGTATCTTCAGATACAAACTGGAGAGAAGCTTTCTGAGATACTGCGTTGTGATGTGTGCATTCCACAGGGCGTACCTTTTTTTCTCACAGCCGTTTTTGTGCACTGTTCCTGTAAAACTGAAAAAGTGATATTTTGCTGCGTATTGAAGACTATGGCAAAAAGTGAAATATCCAGAAATAAAAACTAAAAAGAAATGCTTCAATAAACTGTTTTCTGGGGTTTGCATTCATTTCAGAGAGTTAAAATTTCCACTACGTTGCCCGGTTTGGAAGCTCTGTCTTTGAGGAATTTGGGAAGGGATATTAAGTGGCGCCGGGGTCTTCTGGTGAGAAAGGAAATATCTTCACATGAAAACTGGTGAGAAGCTTTCAGAGCAATTGATTTTTGCTGTGTGTATTCATCTCATAGAGTTGAATCATTCTTTAGATTGAGCAGTTTGAAATCACTGTTTCTGTGGAACCTGAGAAAGGACATTTGGGAACGCTCTTAAGTATATGCTGAAAAAGACATAACCTCCAATAAATACCAGAAGAAAACTTTCTGTGAAACTGCTCTAGGCCACATGAAGTCCACTCGAACTGTTAAGCTTCTGTTTTCATTGGACAGTACTCTAACAGTGTGTTAAATATGAGTCAGCTAAGGGACACTCGGAAGCGCTTTGAGGCTTATGGTGAAAACGAAAATATCTTCCAATAGATACTGGAGACAAGATTTCCGAGGAGGTGCTTTTGATGTGTACATTGCAATCACAGAGTGAAACCTTTCTTCTCATAGAGGATTGGGGCATACCGTTTGGAGAAAACGCTACCAGGGGACATTTGGGAGTATGCAGATGGCTATGGTGAAAAAGCTATTATCCTCAGACAAAAACAGGAAAGAAGCATTCTCTCACATGGCTTTGTAATAGATATGTCTATTCATCTCACTTAGATAAATCTTTCTCTCTATTACGCAGTTTTGAAAGTGCGTCCTGGACGGATTCCCAAAGGGATATACGGGAGCACATTGAGGCTTATGGGGAAATAGGAAATATCATCAGATTAACACTGGAGAGAAGCTTTCGGAGAATCCGCCTTGTGATGTGTGCATTCCACACAGGGAGTTATACCTCTTTTCTCATAAGACAATGTTTGAACACTGTTCCTGTAAAACTGCAAAAGACATATTTTGCAGCTCTTTGAAGAATATGGTGAAAAGTGAAATATTCGGGAATAACACCCAGAAAGCAACGTTACAAGAACTTCTGTCTGGCCTGTGCATTCCTTTCAGAGAGTTAAAGTGGACACTACGGTGCCCAGTTTGGAAACTCTCTCTCTGATTAATCTGTGAAGGGATATTAAGGGGCACCCGGATACTTGCGGTAAGAAAGGAAACGTCTTATAATGAAAACTTGAGAGAAGCTTTAGGAAAACCTGGTTCGTGATGTCTGTATACATCTCATAGTGTTAAATCATTCTTTGTATTGACCAGTTTGAAATCACTGTTTCTGTGGAAACTGAAAAAGGACATTTGGAAACACTCTTAAGAATGTGCTGAAAGAGAAATACCCTCCAATAAAAACCAGAAGGAAACCTTCTGTGAAACTGCTCTAGGTCACGTGCATTCCACTCGCACATTTAAGCTTCTGTTTTCATTGACCAGTATTCTAACACTGTTTTAGGTGAGTCAGCTAAGGGATACTCGGGAGCACATTGAGGCTTATGGTGAAAAGGGCAATATCTTCAGAAAGATACTGGAGAGAGGATTTCCATGGAGCTGCTTTGTTATGTGTGCATTCCACTCACAGAGTTATACCTTTCTTCTCATAGAGCACGGGGGAATCCCATTTGGAGAATAAGCTACCATGGGACATTTGGGAGTATATGGACGGCTATGGTGAAAAAGCAAGTATCCTCAGACAAAAACTGGAAAGAAGCTTTCTGTGAAACTGCTTTGTGATAGATATGTCTATGCATCTCACATAGATAAAACTTTCTTTCTATTACGCAGTTTTGAAACTGCGTCATGGATGGATTAGCGAAGGTACGTTCGGGAGCACATTTGCGCATGACGTTAAATAGGAGGTATCTTCAGATAAAAAGGGCAGAGAAGCTTTCTGAGAAACTACATTGTGATATGTGCATTCCACAGAGCGTTATACCCTTTTTCTCATAGCAGTGATTGAGCACTCTTCCTGTAAAACGGAAAAAGTGATATTGGCAGTGCGTTGAAGACTACTGGAAAAAGTGAAATATCCAGAAATACAAACCATAAGGAAACGTTCCAAGAAATTGCTCTCTGGGATGTGCATTTATTTCAAAGAGTTAAAGCATCCACTACGTTGCCCAGTTTGGAAACTCTGTCTTTGAGGAAGCTGGGAAGGGATATTAAGTGGCGCCCGGATTCTTGTGGTGAGAAAGGAAAAGTTTTCCGATGAGAAATGGAGAGTACCTTTCGGAGCAAGTGCTTTGTGATGTGTGTATTCATCTGGTAGAGTTAAATCATTCTTTGGATTCAGCAGTTTCAAATCACTGTTTCTGTGGAACCTGAGAAAGAATATATGTGAACGCTCTTAAGAATTTGCTGAAAAAGTAATACCCTCCGATCAAAACCAGAAGGAAACTTTCTGTGAAACTGCTCTAGGTCACGGAATTGCATTCCCACAGTTAAGCTTCTGTTTTCATTGAGCAGTATTCTAACACTGTTTTAGGTGAGTCAGCTAAGGGATACTCAGGAGTGCCTTGAGGCTTATGGTGAAAACAGAAATATATTCAGATAGATATTAGAGAGAAGATTAACGAGGATCACCTATTCACACGTCACAGTGTAGATACTGCATCATAGACGGATTGATATTCGTAATAGAGGGAATCACCAAGGAACATCTGGAGACACATTCATGCCTCTGTTAAAATAGGAAATATCTTCTGATAAACACTGGAGTAAAGCTTTCCAAGAGACTGCTTTGTGATGTGTGCATTCCACTCAGGGAATTATACCTCTTTTCTCATAAGGCAGTGTTTGAACACTGTTCATGTAAAACTGAAAAAGTGATATTTTGCAGCGCATTGAAGACTATGGCAAAGACTGAAATATCTGGAAATAAAACCCAGAATGAAGCATCCCAAGAAACTGCTCAATGACGAGTGCATTCATTTCAGAGTGTTAAAGCTTCCACTACATTGCCGGTTTGCAGGCTTTCTGTTTGAATGGATCTGTGAAGGGATATTGTGGCACCTAAGGTCTTCGGTGAAAGGAAGAGGTGTTGCAGCCAGTGGGAAGTTTTCGAACAGCGCGTGTCTGTGTATATTCATGTCATAGGTTGGATAAATTTTAAAATTTATTTATTATTATTATACTTTAAGTTGTAGGGTACATGTGCATACCCATACAGGTTTGTTACATATGTATACTTGTGCGCATGTTCAGTCTGCTGCGCATCAACTCGTCGTTGCATCAGGTATAACTCCCCAATGCAATCCACCTCCCCTCCCCATCCAGCGGTAGGCCCGGTGTGCTGATGTACCTTCCTGGAGTCCGGTGATGGTGCTGGGGTTTCCACTACCGGGGCGAACATGCAGTGTTGAAGTTTCTCCCGTTCTTGTGATGGTTGCTAAGGTGGTGGTTTTATGCATCCATGTCCTAAAGGACGCAAACTCAAATGCCTTTTGATGGCTTCATAGTATTCCATGGTGTATATGTGCCGCGTTTTTAATCCACGTCAATGCACTGATGGACATTTGGGTTGGAGTTCAAGTCTTTGCTATTGTGGTGGTGCGCAGCCAGCATGCGTATTGTCGCTGCTAGCAGCATAATTTATAATCCTTTAGATTATATCCCAGTAATGGATGGCTGGAGTCATATGGTGCATCTAGTTCTAGATCTTGAGGAATCCATATAATGGTTGAACTAGTTTACAATCCACCAAGCAGTACAAAGTGACCTATTTATGCATCCCTCTCGCTGGTATTTCTGACTTTGTGATGTGGTTAACTGGTGTTGAGATGGTATCGGTATGGTTTTTGGTTGCATTTCTCTGATGGCCAGTGATGTTGACATTTTCATGTCTATTGGCTGTGTGAACATCCTCTTTTGAGAAATGTCTGTTATATCCTTGCCTTTACTTTTGATGGGGTTGTTTGTTTTTGGGTTGTTTGGGAGTTCTTTTTGTAGGTTCTGGATATTAGCCCTTTGTCAGATAGTAGATTGCAAAAGAATTACTGCTCCCATTCTTAGCGGGTTGCCTGTTCACTCTGATGGTAGTTTCTTTTTGCTGTTTTAGAAGCTCTTTAGTTCAGTGAATCCATTGTCTAATTTTGGCACGCTGCGGTGCTTTTAGTGTTTTGACGTAAATTCGCACACTTGCCTGTAATATGAGATAACATTTTCACTGAGTTTTCCTCCTAGGTTGCTATGGTATTAGGTCTAAGCATTTAAGTCTAATCATGTGGGTAATTTTCGTATAAGGAAAGGATCCGTTTTCAGCTTTCTATATAAAATTTCTTCAATTTTCCCCTTCATTTATTAAATAGAATCTTTCCCCATTTCTTATTTTTCTCCGGGTTTGTCCGGAAATCACACTTTAGCTGCTCAGGTAAGCCAGGTATTGTTTCTGAGACTCTGTTCTGAGCCCATTAATTCCTATCTCTGTTTTGGTACAACTTCCATGTTTGGTTACTGTAACCTTATGGTATAGTTTGTAAATCAGGTAGCGTGATACCTCAACTTTGTTCTTTGACTAGGATTGTCTTGGAGATGCGGAAACTGCACAGTTCCATAGACTTCAAGCGTTTTTGAATTCTGAAAACTCATTGGTAGCAGCTTGATGGGGATGGCATTGAATCTATAAAATTGCAGCGGGCAGTATGGCCGATTTTCCGCGATATTGGTTCGCTATCCATGAGCATGGTATGTTCTTCCATTTGTTTATTCCTCCTTTGATTTCACTGAGCAGTGGTTTGCAGTTCTCCTTGAAGAAGTTAAGCACGTCGCGGGTTAGTTCACGATGTTGTTCTTTGAAGCAATTGGCGCGAATGGAAGTTCATTCCTGATTTGGCTCTCTGTTTGTCTGTTACTGGTGTATAAGAATGCTTGTGATTTTGCATTTCTGGTTTGTATCCTGAGACTTTGCTGAAGTTGCTTATCAGCTTAAGGAGATTTTTAGGCTGAGACAATGGGGTTTTCTAAATATACAATCATGTAATCTGCAAACAGGAACAATTTGACTTCATAGCCTCTTTTCCTAACTGAATACTGGGTTTCTTTTCTCTTATTAGCCCTGGCAGAACTTCCAACACTATGTTGAATAGGGTGAGGAGGTGAGGAAGACATCCACATCTTAACGTTTTGAGGAATTTTCCAAGTTTTTGCCCATTCAGGTACTGATATTGGCTGTGGGTTTTGTCCATAGTAACCGCTGTGTTTGAGAATACGTTCAAAATATTTTCGAATTTATTGAAGCGTTTTTAGCATGAAGGGCTGTTGAGATTTTGTCAAAAGCCTTTTCTGCATCTATTAAGAATAATCCTTATTGGTTCTTGTCTTTACAGTTCTCTGTTTATGCTGGATTATGTTTATTGATTTCTTGAATGTTGAACCAAGCGCCCATCGGATGAAGCCCACTTGATCATGAGTGGATAAGCTTTGATGTGTTGTTGAATCCGGTTTGCCGTATTTTCAGTGAGGATTTTGCATCGATGTTCATCAAGGGATAGTCTAAAATTCTCTTTTTTTGTTGTGTCCTCTATAGGCTTTGGTATCGGGATGATGTTGGCCTCATAAAAACCAGGTTAGGGGATTCCTCTTTTTTCTATTGATTGGAATAGTTTCAGAAGGAATAGAACGCTCACTCATATACACTCTGGTGAGGAATTCGGCTGTGAATCCATCTGGTCCTGGACTTTTTTTTTGGGATTTGGTAGGCTATTAGTATTACCTCAATTTCAGAGCCTACTATTGGTCTATTCAGGGGATTCAACTTCTTCCTGGTTTAGTCTTGGGGAAGAGTGTAAGTGTCAGAGTATATCTGCTTTTCTTCAGTTTTCCAGTTTATTTGCGTAGAGGTGTTTTATAGTATTCACTCTGATGGTAGTTTGTATTTCTGTGGGGTCGGTGGTGATATCCTTTGTCATTTTTTAAATTGCGTCGTTTGATTCTTCTCTCTTTCTTTATTGGTCTGGCTAGTGTGGTCTGTCAATTTTGTTGATCTTTTCAAAACCAACTCCTGGATTCATTGATTTTTGGAGGGTTTTTGTGTCTCTATCTCCTTCAGTTCTGCTCTGATCTTAGTTATTTCTTGCCCTTCTGCTAGCTTTTGGAATGTGTTTTATACGCTATAGTTCTTTTATTTGCGTTAGAGTGTCAGTTTTTGATCTTTCCTGCTTTCTCTTGTGGGCATTTGGTGCTATAAATTTCCCTCTGCACACTGCTTTAAATGTGTCCAGGGATTCTGGTATGTTGTTATCTTTGTTCTCATTGGTTTCAAAGTACTATCTTTATTCTGCCTTCATTTCGTTGTAGTACCCAGTAGTCATTCAGGAGCAGTTGTTCAAGTTTCCATATAGTTGAGCGGTTTTGATTGAGTTTCTTAGTCCTGAGTTCTGGATTTTGGATTACTGTAGTCCTGAGACAGTTGTTATAATTTCTGTTCTTGTACATTTGCTGAGTGCTTTCACTTAATTATATGGTCGAATTTTGGAATTAAGTACATTCTTGGTACTGAAGAAGAATGTATATTCTGTTGATTTGGGTGGAAGTTCATAGACCCTGTCTAATGAGTCTGCTTTGCAGAGATGTGAGTTCAATTCCTGGACATCCTTGTTAACTTTCTGTCTCGTTGATCTGAAATACAATGTTGACGGTGGAGTGTTGAAATCTCATTATTATTGTATGGGAGTCTAGATCTCTTTGTGAAGATCTCAGAGACTTGCTTTATGAATCGGTGCTCTCTATTGGGTGCATATATATTTAGGATAGTTAGCTCTTCCTGTTGAATTGATCCACGCCAACCATTTATGTAGCCTTCTTTTCATCAACGATCTTGATGGTTTTTACGTCTGTTTTATCAGAACTAGGATTGCAACCCCTGCTTTTTTGTTCTCCATTTTACTTGGTAAATCTTCCTCCATCCCTTTATTTTGAGCCTATGTCTCTGCATGAGATATAGGTCTGGTACGGCAGACCTGATGGAGTCTTGACTCTTTATCAGTTTGCCAGTCTGTATCTTTTACTTTAATTGGAGCATTTAGTCCATTTTACATTTTAAGGTTAAGATTGTTATGTGTGAACTTGATCCTGCCATTATGATATTAACTGAGTTATTTTGCTCGTTAAATTTGGTGGTTTGCTTCTAGCCTCGATGGTCTTTACATTTTGGCATGTTTTGCAATGGCTGGTACCAGTTGTTTCCTTTCCATGTTGAGTGCTTCCTTCAGAAGGGTCTCTTGTAAAAGAGGCAGGCCTAGTGGTGACAAATCTCTAGCATTTGCTTATCTGTAAAGGATTTTTATTTCTCCTTCCTTATGAAACTTAGTTTGGCTGGATGAAATTCTGGGTTTAAAATTCTTTTTCTTTAAGAATGTTGAATATTGGCCCCACTCTCTTCGGCAGAGGAGTTTCTGCGAGAGATCTACTGTGAGTCTGGTGACTTCCCTTTGTGGTGACTGACCTTTCTCTCCTGGCTGCCCTTAAGATTTTTCCTTCATTTCAACTTTGTTAGCCAGATCAGCAATTATAATGTCTTGGAGTTGCCTTCTCGAATTATCTTTGTGTGGCGTTCTCTGTATTTCCTGGATTTGAATGTTGGCCTGCCCACCGTTGAAGTTCTCTGCGTTGATGCATCCTGAAGAGGTGTTTTCCAACTTGGTTACCACTCTTTCAAGGGCGCAATCAGACAGATTTGGTGTTTTTACATAATCCCCTTACTTCTTGCAGGCTTGCATTTACATTTCTTTTCTTCTTTTCTTTTGAGTTTCTCTTCGCTTTGTTTCATTCATTTGATCCTCAATGCTGATACTCTTTCTTCCAGTTGGTCGAGTCAGTTACTGAAGCTTACAAATGCATTTGTCAACGTATTTTCTCCATTGTCGCGGTTTTCATCTCTTTCATTTCGTTTATATTCTCTTACGTATTGATCCATGCATTAAGTTCTTCCACTTTTTTTTTCAAGATTTTTAGTTTCTTTTCTTGCTGGTGGTAATTCCCTCCTTTAGCTCTAAAGAAATTGAGTGGACGCAGGCTTCTTCTCTCATCTGGAAAGTCATTTTCCGTCCGGACTTTGATCAAGACCTTGTGATAAGCTCGCTCCCTTGCCGGAGATATTAATACTATTTTTGAATTTTACCGGCTTTTCTGCCCTCTTTTCACACATCTTTGTGGTTTTATCTGCCTCTGGTCTTTGATGATGATGATGTGCTGATGGGGTTTTGAATTGTGATGTCTTCCTGTTTACGATGAGTTTTCCTTCTAACAGTCAGGACCCTCGGCTGCCAGTCCTGATGGAAGATTAGCAGATCCTCCCGATTTATTTGCCTAGGCTATCAGCAGCAAGGCTGCAGAAGATAATCCTTCTGAACAGCAGGTGTACCTGTCGATTCTTGCTTTGGGAAGGCTTCCTCTCAGGGGTGTACTCCGCCCTGTGAGGTGTAAAGTGTCAGACTGCCCCTAGTGGGGATGTCTCCCCAAATTCAGGCTCTCAGGGTCAGGGCCCGCCGAGCGAGCAGTCTGTCGTTCTCCAGATCTCAACCTCCGTGTTACAGATCCGCTCTCTTCAGAAGCTGTCAGACAGAGTAGTTTTAAATCTGCAGTTTTCTGCTGCTGCTTGTTGTTGTTGTTGTTGTTGTTGTAGCTGTGCGCCCTGTCCTAGAGGTGGAGTCTCAGTTGAAAATGCAGAAATCACGGTCTTCTGTGTGCTTTAGGCTGGGGATTGGAGACTGGAGCTGTTCCTAATAGGCCATCTTGCTCCGCCCCGAATCATTTTGTTGAACAGTTTACATCCACTGTTTGTTAGACATGAGAAAGGAGACATTTGGGAGCGCTCTTAAGAATATGCTAAAAAGACATAATCTCCATTAAAACCAGAGGCTTCTGAGAAGTTTTGCTCTGGACCACGTGAGGGAGATCCACTACCAGCTTCTGTTTCATTGGGTATGTTCTGGCGCTGTTTGGGTGAGTTAGCTGAGAGACACTCGGGAGCACATTGAGGCTTCCGGTGAAAATGGAAATATCTTCACATAGATACTGGAGAGAAGGTTTCCGAGGAGGTGCTTTTGACGTGTACATTCCACTCACAGAATGAAACCTTTCTTCTTATAGAGGATTGGGGAATTCTATGTGGAGAAAACGCTACCAGGGGACATTTGGGAGTATACAGATGGATATGGTGAAAGGGAATTATCCTCAGACAAAAACTGGAAAGAAGCACGGTCTCATACTGCTTTGTAATAGATATTTCTATTCATCTCTCTTAGATAAATCTTTGCTTCTGTTATGAAGTTTTGAAACTGCATCGTGTAGGGATTCCCAAAGGGACATTCGGGGGCACCTTCAGGGTTATGGGAAAATAGGAAATATCAACAGATAAAAACTGCAGAGAAGCTTTCAGAGAAACCGCTTTATGATGTCTGCATTCCAGCCAGGGGGTTATACCTCTTTTCTTGTAACGCAGTGTTCGAACACTGTTCCTGTAAAACTGAAAAAGTGATATTTTGCAGCGCATTGAAGACTATGGTGAAAAGTGAAATATCTGGGAAAAAAACTCAGAAAGAAGCGTTCGAAAAACTGATCTCTGACGAGAGCATTCATTTCAGAGAGTTAAAGCTTCCACTACGTTGCCCAGTTTGGAAAGTCTGTCTTTGAGGAATCTGTGAAGGGATATTAAATGGCACCTGTAGGCTTCCGGTAAGAAAGGAAACGTCTTTGCATTAAAACCGGTGAGAAGCTTTTGAGCAAGTGCTTTGTGTTGTGTGTATTCACCTCATAGAGTTGAATCATTCTTTGGATTCAGCAGTTTGAAATCACTGTTTCTGTGGAACCTGAGAAAGGACATTTAGGAACGCCCTTAAGGATATGGTGAAAAAGACATAACCACCATTAAAAACCGGAAGGTAACTTTCTGTGAAACTGCTCTAGGTAACGTGAAGTCCACTCGTACTGTTAAGCTTCTGTTTTCATTGGGCAGTATTCTAACACTGTTTTAGGTGAGTCAGCTAAGGGACACTCGGGAGTGCTTTGAGGCTCATGGTGAAAACGGAAATATCTTCAGAAAGATACTGAAGAGGAGATTTCCGAGGAGGTGCTTTTCATGTGTATATTCCACTCACAGAGTGAAACCTTTCTTCTCATAGAGGGTTGGGGAATCTCATTTGGAGAAAAGGCTACAAGGGGACATTTAGGAGTATACAGACGGCTATGGTAAAAAAGGAATTATCCTCAGACTAAAACTGGAAAGAAGCGTTGTCTCACACTGCTTTCTAGTAGATATGTCTCTTCATCTCACTTAGGTATATCTTTCTTTCTATTACGCAGTTTTGAAACTGCATCATGAACTGATTCCCGAAAGGACATTCCAGAGCACATTAAGGCTTATGGGGAAATAGGAAATATCACCAGATAAAAACTGGAGAGTAGCTTTCTGAGAAATCTCTTTGTGCTGTGTGCACTCTACCCAGGGAGTTATACCTTTTTTCACGAAAGACAGTGTTTGAACACTGTTCCTGTAAAACTGAAAAAGGGATATTTTGTAGCACTTGGAAGAATAGGAGAAACGTGAAATAGCTGGGAATAAAACCCAGAAAGCAACATTCCAAGGAACTTCTCTCTGGCGTGTGCATTCATTTCAGAGAGCTAAAGCTGACACTACGTTGCCGAGTTTGGAAACTCTATCTCTGATTAATCTGTGAAGGGTTATTAAGTGGTTCCCGGATGCTTTCAGTGGAAAGGAAATGTCTTATACTGAAAACCGGAGAGAAGTTTTTGGAGAACCTTGCTCGTATGGTGTGTATCCATTTCATAGAGTTAAATCATTCTTTGTATTGCGCTGTTTGAGATCACTGTTTCTGTGGAAATTGAGAAAGGACATTTGGGAACACTGTTAAGATTATGCTGAAAAAGAAATACCCTCAAATAAAAACCAGAAGGAAACCTTCTGTGAAACTGCTCTAGCTCACGTGCATTCCACTCGCACATTTAAGCTTCTGTTTGCATTGGACAGTGCTCTAACACTGTTTTAGTTAAGTCAGCTTAGGGATACTCGGGAGCGCTTTGAGGCTTACAGTGAAAAGGGCAATATCTTCAGATATATACTGGAGAGAAGATTTCCGTGGAGCTGCCTTGTTACGTGTGCATTCCACCCACAGAGTTATATCTTTCTTCTCATAGAGGACGGGGGAATCCCTTTTGGTGAATAAGGTACCATGGGACATTTGGGAGTATATGGACAGCTATGGTGAAAAAACAAGTATCCTCAGACAAAAACTGGAAAGAAGCTTTTGTCAATCTGCTTTGTGATAGATATGCCAATGTACTTCACATAGATAAAACTTTCTTTTATTACGCAGTTTTGAAACTGCTTCATGGACGGATTTGCGAAGGGACATTCAGGAGCACTTTCACACCTGATGTTAAATAAGAGATATCTTCATATAAAAACTGGAGAGAAGCTTTCTGAGAAACTGCATTGTGATGTGTGCATTCCACTGGGTGTTATACCTTTTTCCTCACAGCAAGTTTGAGCATTGTTCCTGTAAAACTGAAAAAGTGATATTTTGCAGCACATTGAAGTCTATGGCAAAAAGTGAAATATCTGGAATTCAAAACCAGGAACAAACGTTCCAAGAAACTGCTCTCTGGGTTGTGCATTCTTTTCAGAGAGATAAACCTTCCACTAAGTTGCGCAGTTTGGAAACTCTGTCTTTGAGGAATCTGGGGAGGGATATTAAGAGGCGTCTGGATTCTTGTGGTAAGAAAGGAAACGTCTTCCGATGAGAAGCGGAGAGAAGCTTTCAGAGCAAGTGCTTTGTGATGTGTGTATTCATCTCATAGAGTTAAATCCTTCTTTGGATTGTGCAGTTTGAAATCACTGTTTCTGTGGAGTGTATTCACCCTGAGCTGAATCATTCTTTGAATTTAGCAGTGTGAAATGACTGTTTCTGTGGAACGTGAGGAAGGACATTTGGGAACGTCCTTAAGAATATGGTGAAAAAGACGTAACTTCCAATAAACACCAGAAGGAATCTTTCCGTGAAACTGCTCAGGTCACGAAGTCGCTAATATAAATACTGTTAAGCTTCTTGTATTCATTGGGCAGTAGTCTAACACTCTTTTAGGTGAGACAACTAAGGGACATCCGGGAGCACTTTGAGGCTTATAGTGAAAACGGAAATATCTTCAGATAGATACTGTTGAGAAGATTTCCGAGGAGGAGATTTTGGTGTACACATTCCACACACAGAGTGAAACCTTTCTTCTCATAGAGGATTGGGGAATCCCATGTGGAGAAAACGCTATCAGGGGACATTCAGGAGTATACAGACGGCTATGGTGAAAAAGGAATTATCCTCAGACAGAAACTGGAAAGGCCGCTTCTTCACACGGTATTGGGAAATACATATGTCTATTCATTTCACTTATATATCTTTTCCTTTCGTACACAAGTTTCAAACTGTCATGCATAGATTCCTAAGGGACATTTGGGAGAGCATGTTAACCCTTATTAAAGAAATATCACTCAGATAAAACTGAGAAGCTTTCGGAGAAACCACTTTGTGATGTGTGCATTCCACCCAGGGAGTTATAACTCTTGTCTCATAAGACAGTGTTTGAAGACTGTTCCTGTAAAACTGAAAGAGGGATATTTTGCTGTGCTTTGAAGAATATGGTGAAAAGTGAAATATCCAGGAAAAAAACCCAGAAAGCAACGTTCCAGGAAACTTCTTTCTGGCGTGTGCATTCATTTCAGAGAGATAAAGTTGACACTCCATTGCCCAGTTAGAAAACTCTTGTTTCAATCTAGAAGGGATATTAAGGGAGCCTGATTTTGCAGGAGAAACGAAATGCCTTATAATGAAAACTGGAGAGAAGCCATCTGAGAACCTGGTTTGTGATGTGCGTATCCATCCCGTAGAGTTAAATCAGTATTCTTTGTATTGAGCAGTTTGAAATCACTGTTTTGTGGAAACTGAGAAAGGACATTTGTGAAGAATCTTAAGCATATGCTGAAAAAGATGTCATCTCCAATTAAAAGCAGAAGGAAACATTCTGTGAAACTACTCCAGTCCATGTGAAGTCCACTCGCACTGTTAAGCTTCTGTTTTCATTGGGCAGTATTCTACAATAATGTTTCATTAGATACATATAAGGGATACCTCTGGAGCACTTTCAGGCCGAGAAAACTGAAACATTCTTCAGATAGATACTGAAGGCATTTCCGGAGGAGGTGCTTTTTGATGCACATTCCACTCAGAATGTACCTTTCTTCTCATAGAGGATGTAAACTCCGGTTTGGAGAAACGCTACCGTGGGGACATTCGGATTGTTAGAGACGCAATGTTGGAAAGTGCTGAATTATCCTCAGACAAGAAATGTAAAGAAGCGTCCTCTTACAATGATTTGTAATAGATATGTCTATTCATCTCACTATAGGGTAAATTTTTGCTTAATACGCAGAGAAGTTTTGAAACTCCATCATGGATCGATTCCTGGCGGGACATCTACACATTAAGGCTTCTGGGGAAATAGGAAATATCACCAGATAAAAACTGGAGAGAAGCTTTCAGAGACACCGCTTTGTGGAGCGTGTGCATTCTAACAGGAGTTATACCTCTTTTTCTAAGACAGTGTTGAACACTGTCGTGAACTGAAAAAGGGATATTTGCAGCAGTTTGAAAGAATAGGTGAAACGGAAATATCCGGGAATAAAACCCAGAAAGCAATGTTCCAAGAAAACTTCGGTGTGTGCAGACCATTTCAGAGAGTTAAAGCTGACTCACAGTCTGAAGCCTAAACCTGTCTCTGATTAATCTGTGAAGGGATACAATTGGGTGTAAAGGGCGTTGGTGGTGAAAGTAACGCCTTATAAATCAAAAACTGAGAGAATCTTCGGAGAACCTGGGTTTGTGATGTATCCATCTCAGAGATAACTATTTCGTATTGAGCAGTTCGAATCACTGTTTCTTGTGGAAACTGAGAAAGGACATTTGGAACACTCTTTAAGAATATGCTGAAAAGAAATATCCTCCATTAAACACCGAAGGAAATATTCGTAAACTGTTTAGGTCACGCGGCATTCCTCTCGCATATGTCAGCTTCTGCTTTTCGACGCATTCCAACACTGTTTTAGGTGAGTCAGCTATGATACCGGAGTGCTCTTGAGGGTTACGTGAAGAGGCAATATCAGATAACGGAGAGAGATCGCACAACTGCCGCGGTGGTTACGGTGCATTCCACTCACAGAGTTATACCTTCTAATCATAGAACACGGGTAATCCCTCGAGGATAAGCCATGGAGGTTTAGAGTATATGGTCGGCTATGGTGAAAAGTATCCTCAGACAAAACGGAAAGAAGCTTTCAGAAACTACAGGATAGATGTCTATGCATGCTCATTACATAAAGTTTCTATTATGCAGTTTAAACTGCCATGGATCGGATTTGGCGGGCGGCCATCTCGAGACATTCGCCAGCCAGTTAAGCAGGCTGTACGTCCAGATTAAAACCGGAGAGGCTTTCGGAGAAACCGCGCTGGTGATGCTGCGTATCTCGGCAGGGCATTATATACCGCAGCGCTATAAACGGCTCCTGTAAACCGGAAAAAAGTATTGCAGCATACGGAAGCATCGCTCCTAAAGTGAAATATCTGGAATTCAAAACCAGATAGAAACGTTCCAAAACTGCCTGTGCATTCATTTCAGAGAGAGAT
The DNA here is from genome assembly GCF_008728515.1 of Papio anubis. Lineage (NCBI taxonomy): Eukaryota > Metazoa > Chordata > Mammalia > Primates > Cercopithecidae > Papio > Papio anubis. The sequence goes on from NW_022165426.1 coordinate 51,773, forward strand.
TTAAAGCCTGCCCAATTGTAAAACTCTGGCCTTAGGGAATCTGGAAAAGGGTATTCCAGTGGCTCGGATTCTTGTGGTGAGGTTAACGCTTGATGTGAAGTGGAGAGAAGCCAGGACAAGGGTTTGTGGATGCGGGTATTCATCTGATAGGAGCAAACAGTCCTTTGGATTGAGATGAACACGCTTCTCGTGGAATGTATTCACCTCATAGAGCTGAATCATTCTTTAGATTGAGCTGTTTGAAATAACCGTTTCTGTGAAACCTCAGAAAGGACATTTGTGAACGCTCTTAAGAATATGCCAAAAAAGACATAACCTCCAATAAACACCAGAAGGAAGCATTCTGTGAAACTGCTCTAGGTCACGTGAAGTCTACTCATACTGTTAAGCTTCTGTATTCATTGGGCAGTAGTCTAACACTCTTTTAGGTGAGACAACTAAGGGACATCCGGGAGCACTTTGAGGCTTATAGTGAAAACGGAAATATCTTCAGATAGATACTGGTGAGATTTCCGAGGAGGTGATTTTGGCGTACACATTCCACACACAGAGTGAAACCTTTCTTCTCATAGAGGATTGGGGAATCCCGTGTGGAGAAAACGCTATCAGGGGACATTCAGGAGTATACAGACGGCTATGGTGAAAAAGGAATTATCCTCAGACAGAAACTGGAAAGAAGCGTTCTCTCACACTGCTTGGTAATACATATGTCTATTCATTTCACTTATATACATCTTTCTTTCTATTACGCAGTTTTGAAACTGTGTCATGGACAGATTCCCGAAGAACATTCAGGAGCACATTAAGGCTTACGGGGAAATAGGAAATATCACCAGATAAAAATTGGAGACAAGCTGTCGGACAAACTGCTTTGTGATGTGTGCATTCCACTCAGGGAGTTATACCTCTTTCATCGTAAGACAGTGTTTCAACACTGTTCCTGTAAAACTGCAAAAGGGATATTTTGAAGCACATTGAAGAATATGGCAAAAAGTGAAATATCCGGGAATAAAACCCAGAAAGCAACGTTCCAGGAAACTTCTTTCTGGCGTGTGCATTCATTTCAGAGAGATAAAGTTGACACTCCATTGCCCAGTTAGAAAACTCTGTCTCTGATTAATCTCTGAAGGGATATTCAGTGGTGCCCGGAGGCTTCCAGTGAGAAAGGATATGTCTCAGCATGAAAACTGGTGAGAAGCTTTTGGAGCAACTTATTTGTGCTGCGTGTATTCATTGCGTAGAGTTGAATCGTTCTTTGGATTGAGCAGTTTGAAATCACTGTTTCTGTGGAACCTCAGAAAGGACATTTGGGAAGACTCTTAAGAATATGCTGAAAAAGACATAACCTCCAATGAAAACCAGAAGGAAACTTTCTGTGAAACTGCTCTAGGCCACGTGAACTCCATTCACACTGTGAAGCTTCTGTTATCGTTGGGCAGTATTCTAACACTGTTTAAGGTTAGTGAGCTGAGGGACACTCGGGAGTGCTTTGAGGCTTATGATGAAAACGGAAATATCTTCAGATAGATACTGGAGAGAAGATTTCTGAGGAGAAGTTTTGATGTGTACATTCCACCCACAGAGTGAAACCTTTCTTCTCATAGAGGATTGGGGAATCCCATTTGGAGAAAACGTTCCAGGGGACATTCTGGGGTATACAGACGGCTATGGTGATAAAGGAATTATCCTCAGACAAAAAATTTAAAGTAACGTTCTCTCACACTGCTTTGTAATAGATATGTCTATTCATCTTACTTAGATAAGTCTTTCTTTCAATTATGCAATTTTGAAACTGTGTCATGGACGGATTCTGGAGGGACATTCGGGACCACCTTAAGGCTTATGAGAAATTGGAAATATCACCAGATAAAAACTGGAGAGAAGCTTTCAGAGAAACCGCTTTGTGATGTGTGCATTCCACCAAGGAAGTTATACCTCTTTTCTCTTAAGACAGTGTTTGAACACTGTCCCTGTAAAACGGAAAAACGTATATTTTGCAGCGCTTTGGAGACTATGGTGAAAAGTTAAATATCCGGGAATAAAACCCATAAAGCAACATTCCAAGAAACTTCTCTCTGGCGTTTGCATTCATTTCAGAGAGTTAAAGTTGACACTACATTGCCCAGTTTGGAAACTCTGTCTCTGACTAATCTGTGAAGGGATATTAAGTGGCACCAGGATGCCTGCGGTGAGAAAGGAAACGTCTTATAGTGAAAACTGGAGAGAAGCTTTCGGAGAACCTGGTTTGTGATGTGTGTATCCACCTCATAGAGTTAAATCCTTTTTTTGTATTGAACAGTTTGAAATCACTGTTTCTGTGGAAACTGAGAGAGGACATTTGGGAACACTCTTAAGAATATGCTGAGAAAGAAAGACCCTCCAATCAAAATCAGAAGGAAACCTTCTGTGAAACTGCTCTAGGTCACGTGCATTCCACTCGCACATTTAAGTTTCTGTTTTCTTTGACTAGTACTCTAACACTGTCTTAGGTGAGTCAGCTAAGGGATACTTGGCAGCGTTTTGAGGCTTACGGTGAAAAGGGCAATGTCTTCAGATAGATACTGGAGAGAAGATTTCCGTGGTTCTGCTTTGTTATGTGTGCATTCCACTCACAGAGTTACACCTTTCTTCTCATAGAGGACAGGGGATTCCCATTTGGAGAATAAGCTACCACCAGACATTTGGGAGTATATGGATGGCTATGGTGAAAAAGCAATTCTCCTCAGACAAAAACTGGAAAGAAGCTTTCTGTGCAAATGCTTTGTGATAGATATGTATATGCACCTCACATAGATAAAACTTTCTTTCTCTTACACAGTTTTGAAACTGCGTCATGGACAAATTTGCGAAGTGACATTCGGGAGCACATTCGTGCTTGACGTTAAATAGCAGGTATCTTCAGATACAAACTGGAGAGAAGCTTTCTGAGATACTGCATTGTGATGTGTGCATTCCACAGGGAGTTATCCCTTTTTTGTCATAGCAGTGTTTGAGCACACTTCCTGTAAAACGGAAAAAGTGATATTTGGCAGCACGTTGAAGACTATGGCAAAAAGTGCAATATCCGGAAATAAAAACCAGAAAGAAACGTTCCAAGAAACTGCTCTCTGGGGTGTGCATTCATTACAGAGAGTTAAATTTTCCACTACGTTGCCCAGTTTGGAAGCTTTGCCTTTGAGGAATCTGAGAAGCGATAGTAAGTGGCGTCCAGATTCTTGTGGTGAGAAAGGAAATGACTTCCGATGAGAAGCGGAGAGAAGCATTCGGAGCATGTGCTTTGTGATGTGTATTCATCTCATAGAGTTAAATCATTCTTTGGATTGAGCAGTTTGAAATCACTGTTTCTGTTGAACCTGAGAAAGGACATTTTGGAACGCCCTTAAGTAAATGATGAAAAAAACATAACCTCCAATAAAAACCAGAAGGAAACTTTCTGTGCAACTGCTCTAGGTCACATGCATTCCACTCGCACATTTAAGCATCGGTTTTCATTGACTAGTATTCTAACACTGTTTGAGGTGAGTCAGCTAAGGGATACTCGGGAGCTCTTTGAGGTTTACGGTGAAATAGGCAATATCTTCAGATAGATACTGGAGAGAAGATTTCCAGGGAGATGCTTTGTTACGTGTGCATTCCTCTCACAGAGTTATATATTTCTTCTCAGAGAGGAAGGGGGAATCCCATTTGGAGAATAAGCTACCACGGGACATTTGGGACTATATGGACCGCTTTGTTGAAAAAGCAAGAATCCTCAGAAAAAAACTGGAAAAAAGCTTTCTGTGAAACTGCTTTGTGATAGAAATGTCTATGCATCTCACATAGATAAAACTTTCTTTGTACTACGCAGTTTTCAAACTGCGTCATGGATGGATTTGTGAAAGGACATTCAGGAGTACATTCACGCTTGATGTCAAATAGGAGATATCTTCATTAAAAACTGGAGAGGTGCTTTCTTAGAAAGTGCGTTGTGATGTGTACATTCCACAGGGCTTTATACCCTTTTTCTCATAGCAGTGTTTGAACACTTTTCCTGTAAAACTGAAAAAGCGATATTTGGCAGCGCATTGAAGACTATGGCACAAGTGAATTATCTGGAAAAAAAACAGAAAGAAACATTCCAAGGAAATGCTCTCAGAATTCTGCATTCTTTTCAGAGGGTTAAAGCTTACACTACATTGCCCAATTTGGAAACTTTGTCTTTGAGGAATCTGTGAAGGGATATTAAGTGGGGCCCGGAGGCTTCCTTTGAGTAAGGAAGTGTCTTCACATGAAAACTGGTGAGAAGCTTTCGAAGCAACTGTTTTGTGCTGTGTGTATTCATCTCATAGAGATGAATCATTCTTTGGATTGAGCAGTTTGAAATCACTGTTTCTGTGGAGTCTGAGAAAGGACATTTGGG